>NC_079518.1:20015217-20315217 GCF_000801105.2 Raphanus sativus | reverse complement strand
GATAAGAAAAAGAAAATTTATAATATTAATAAAAATTAAATATAATTTATATTTATCTGTTAAAAAATATTTTAAATTTTTTTTACTGCACATGGTGCAGAAAAACACCTAGTTAAAAATGTATTATTTACTTTCAGTTCTGTTTATATTTAATTGGTATCAAATCTATATAGAAGTCAATGAAACCAAGAAGAACTTCCACCGGAAGAAAACAGTCAAGGCAAACCCAACTACGACAATAGCAAGCACTGCACCTTTTACGATCGAAAAAGTCATTCCACATATGAATGCTGAGTTGCGTAAAGGAATAAAAATAACAAAGAGGAAGAAAACGGAGATGACTCCAAAAACTAAGGAACCACAAAAATGCCAAGAAATAACATTCTCAAGGTAAAAACCGCCTCCAACAAAAGAGCTATGGTTATATTCACTATGTATGTGTGGTTGTGGATTTCAACTCTGCTATCTATTGGATTTCAATCCTCTCATTCAGATCATACTCTGTTCATAAGGAATGTGAAGGATAAATATGTGGCTGTCCTCGTCCATGTTGAAGACATCGTCATCGCAAGCAACAATGATGTTGTAGATCAATTGAGGAAGATCTTAAGAAGAGTTGGTCCTCTTAGATATTTCATTGGTTTCGAGATAGCAAGAGCAAGCCAAGGCATTTTGGTTTGTCAACGAAAATATATTCTGGAGCTTCTTGATGAAACTGGTTTGCTGATAAGCTTGTAGTGGCTTTATTAGCTGAGCTGGCAACTTGGAGATACTATGTTTCATCTAGAGTCTTTGCAGTTGAGAACTGGATGAGAATAAATACAGAGTGTGTCGTCTACAATGAAATCAACTTTGTATTTTGGATTGAGTCGCAGAGACTTGAGGAGATTATCGTCTGGGTTAAGCCAGCGATTTCTCAGTTGTTCTTGATACAAAGTGTTATCCATTGTTATCGTTGATTCAATAAAGGAGTGTGATTGAGTTTACAGCGAATCGATAGTTCAAACTCTATCAATTGGTGCAGTGAGCCGTTCGATCGCTGCGACGGTGACGGTGGACTCGGATCGAGTGAATGCGCCAGCGCGACGGTGGTGCTTTAGCTGATTTCGAGTTCGCGTGAAGTGTTGACTCAGACAGTGAGAGAATCGAAGAATCGCATAGTGACGTCTAGATCAGAAGCAATGGCGACTGGATCCATTGAGGTTCCAATCTTCACCGGCGAGGACTTGCGATCATGGATTTCGTGGTTGGAGAAGTTCTTTGTGCGAGAAGATTTCACTGATGACGATGATAAACTTAATTTCGCTCAAAGTTTCATGGATGGTGAAGCTGTATCCTGGTTTCAATGGTGACAATCGTTGTGGTTGTTCAAAAGTTGGGAGGCGCTGAAGGAATCCTTGTGGTTGAGGTTTGGAAAAGATGGCGATCCTGAGAAGATGGAGTACAGTATGAAGAATCAAAGAGAAATCCAGAAAAGTTTGGAAGAGTTGCGAAGCTTTCGTCCTTGGAATGAATCAAAGGTCAAAGGCATTTCTGCATGTTCCAGTTTTCATCCTCAGGGAAGTTTGGTAAAGAAAAATGAGTTTCCTGTGTTTGATGGTTTTATGCCATATGGCTGGATTTGTCGAGTAGAAATAGTCTTCAGAGCTGGCCAGTATAATGAAGCCGATAAGCTTGTTTTGGTTTCTGCGAGTTTGGAAGGAGCTGCTCGGGATTGGTATAGTGAGGAAGTGATCAAGGGTGAATTCATAACTTGGTTCAGCTTTAAGAAAAGACTGTTGGCTCGCTTTTCCACTCATGTTCCTGAGATTGTTCAAGATCCTATGTTGAAGTCTGGGAAACACGTGGTCAGTACAAGCAATGAAGCACTTCAAGCAGCATCTGAGACTTGTTCCAATGCATTACCGGAGCCATCTTATGGCCTTGTGCTGGAGGCGTTACCTTATGAAATGGACAGTGTCGGTTTATGTGTTCAGGATGGGGAAGAACCATACATTTTACAGGTTCAAACAGAGGATGAATTGACACCACCATCAATAGATTCCGAGTCCATACATTATGTACCCAAGCTGGTCAACAAAAAGTTTCTTAGTGATAAAACAAGAAAGCATACGAGGAAGCAACATTTATCTCCAAAATCCTGGCGGTTTAAATATAAAAAGAGGATGAAGGTGAAGGCAAGCAGAATGGGTTGGCTGCAGAAAAGAAAGACACCTTTATTGTTGAGGAGCAATGTGAGAGAGGATGACATACTGGTGGAGATGATTAATGGAATGGATTCTGTTGCCAACTATGTTTCTGGGTCTGATGTTTTGGTGCGGTTTCCCGGTAAGAACGATGCCGGTGTCAATAAGAAGAAAACCAAGAGGTATCATCAAACAAGGGATGTAAGGGATAAAGAAGCTGCAACAGTAGATTATGCAGAAGTGCAACTGTTTACTGATGTTCTTTTGACACATCCAGAACGAGAGCAGATACAACATAGGAAGAGGTGTTACAAGACTTGGCATTTCAAATACAAAGATGAAAGAAAGGATTTTCTGGCGTTCAAGTTTACACAGAAGTCAGATGTAACTGAGAAGTGGAGAAGCTTGCCATTGCATCTACTTGTTCGGTACTTTACACTGATTGATAAGGGAGATTATTTTGCTGTGTGGCATTGCTGGAATGAAAGAAAACTAATGCAGAGCAGAGAGCTGTCTCTTTATCTTAGACCTGCAAACGGGATTATGAAAATTATGGGCTTAGAGATCAAGGCCCTTGGAATGAAACAAGTGGTTGCTATGTTGATACATAAGTGTGTGCGCTTTGGAGTGACGGTTATGTTTGGCAATCGTAGCATGTTTGGCAACCGTAGCGTGGCCTTGGTAAATGCAGAAACACTCCTGACATCAGCATCTGGGAGAGGAGCTTTCACGTTGTTGGTCTTATGGTACATGGTTCCTATTGTTTTTGGTGGAGAGTCGGATCAGTATTGTGGAGTGTCAAGGTTTAATACGCAAGCTATGTCTGACCAGCAAAAGAATGAGAGTTGGATGGATGGAGCATCTACATTACGTGCGTGGAAGTGCAGGCTTCTTAAAAAATCTATAATAGCTTCCTTGGTGTGGCACCGTTGGAAGACTAAATTTATGGGTTTCTGATACAAGATACAAAAGCGTGACATTGCTGCGACAGAAACGTATAACGCAAGCCAAGAGAAACGTTGTAAACCAATAGATGGGTTGCAGGAGATTTCCATAGCTAGAAGCTTGGGGTCAAGCTTCTTTTCAAAGGCGGGGGTATTTGTGACAACCCGTCCCGTGGAACACCTGCCCATGGACCCCAGGTTCACAGCAGATCAATTGGTGACAGCTTGTCCTGTGGGAATGCTGTTAAAGGGTGAGGACCTGGGTTCGAGTCTCACCAACAACCTAATTATGGAGATAGTGAGATCTCATAATAGAGGGGTTGGGGTCGGTGCGCTGCAGCGCTGTGAACCTGGGGTCCATGGGCAGGTGGTTCCGCAGGACAGGTTGTTACAGTATTGATAAGCTTGTAGTGGCTTTATTAGCTGAGCTGGCAACTTGGAAATACTCTGTTTCATCTAGAGTCTTTGCAGTTGAGAACTGGATGAGAATAAATACAAAGTGTGTCGTCTACAATGAAATCAGCTTTGTATTTTGGATTGAGTCGCAAAGACTTGAGGAGATTATCGTCTGGGTTAAGCCAGCGATTTCTCAGTTGTTCTTGATACAAAGTGTTATCCATTGTTATCGTTGATTCAATAAAGGAGTGTGATTGAGTTTAAAGCGAATCGATAGTTCAAACTCTATCAATTGGTGCGGTGAGCCGTTCGATCGCTGCGACGGTGACGGTGGACTCGGATCGAGTGAATGCGCCAGCGCGACGGTGGTGCTTTAGCTGATTTCGAGTTCGCGTGAAGTGTTGACTCAGACAGTGAGAGAATCGAAGAATCGCATAGTGACGTCTAGATCAGAAGCAATGGCGACTGGATCCATTGAGGTTCCAATCTTCACCGGCGAGGACTTGCGATCATGGATTTCGTGGTTGGAGAAGTTCTTTGTGCGAGAAGATTTCACTGATGACGATGATAAACTTAATTTCGCTCAAAGTTTCATGGATGGTGAAGCTGTATCCTGGTTTCAATGGCGACAATCGTTGTGGTTGTTCAAAAGTTGGGAGGCGCTGAAGGAATCCTTGTGGTTGAGGTTTGGAAAAGATGGCGATCCTGAGAAGATGGAGTACAGTATGAAGAATCAAAGAGAAATCCAGAAAAGTTTGGAAGAGTTGCGAAGCTTTCGTCCTTGGAATGAATCAAAGGTCAAAGGCATTTGATACACTAAAAATGAATCCTTGCTACTGCCAAGTTAACAGTTGCAATTGTAGTAATTGAGATTCAAATCCAGAGGACCAGTCTACACTCTAGTTCTATGAGTTCCGAAATCAAGCTAAGAAGAAGATAAAGATTTGGTTTAAAAAGGTGACGTAAAGAACAAGTAAAAAGCACAAGCGATTAATTCAAGTTAAAAGGAGTTAATCTAGGATGAATGCGAGTGATCTCAATCACGACCGAGCAACTATTCAGGTTCGATGCAGTTCTATCTAGAACTCGGAGAACAGGCTAGAACAACACACTGTCGTGTAGTTGATCCTTTCACCGATCAGACCCAGCTCCTAAGATGTCGCTTGGTCTGAGATCTGATGGTGAACCTTAATGAATGACTCCGGTTTGTTCACAATGCACCTTAACATCTACTTTCGTGTGGCTAAGGGTGCAGTGCTCATTCATACAGGATCTAGCAACCTATTACACTTTTGATGCACAGATTTACTTGGGATCAAACGCTAGATGATCAGTTTAACGCATGCATGAAACAATGAATGAATGAAGATTTACTAAATGATAACCTATCTATGCTCAGTCGCGAATGCACTCTATCACCCTAGATCAACAGTCGACTACTCAATCATGATGCAGAGAAGAACAACAGATGAAACTGAAATACTCATGATCAGATTAAGAAGAAGTAAACTAGGGTTCAGGTTGTTCTTCGAGTGAAGATGAGAGCCGTCGCCCTTACAAAAGCTTGAATCCAAAAGTATGAAACTTGTCTCTTGCAAAAACTAGCGTAAGTAAAAAATAGAAAATAGATAGATGGCGTTTTTATATGGAGGCGCCAATCAGAAGAAAAGAGATTAGGGCAGCAGGGCTTTAATTCCCGAAATAGGAGTTTCCATATTCGTCTGGAACAATCTCCGGATCACTCCGTCTGCTTGTTCCGCTTGCGATAGAACAGTCTCGGGACTGTTCTCTTGAGTGTTCTCCGCAGGAATGCTCCAAAAGGACTTCTTTTCATCAGGCACCTTCTCTTCTTCCTTCTACTAACTCCAGACCTGTAAAAGGTCAAAAAGGACTAGACTGACACGAATTAGTGACTTGAAACAAATGAAAACATATATACAATGATGTGAAAAACACCATATATCAATTCCCCCGGACTTAGATCCTTGTTTGTCCTCGAACAAGGCAAGTACCAAGAACATGGAGAAAGGTTTGAAAGCGTGGGAACTCGCTTATTCTCAGCAACCATACAAGCTGTAGATTAGGACCACACACACTTACTGAGAACCCCCTGATCGCTGTTCGAAGATCGGCTCCTTACTCTACATCTCAACCTGAAAAGGCAACACTTTCGAGACAAAACTCCTTATGTTCAATTAAGATCAGCGTGAGCTTCTTGTCACAGGCTCTACTCAGAGAGAACGGGCTAGGTATAGAACATGCTAACTTTTATGGTGGAGTTCAAGAGTATTTAGGGTTTACCAAGAGCGGGTGCAGGATATCGCACAAAATGGTCGTGAGAGGACGGCTCCATTGAGGTCCACAGTCCTTACTCATCTCTGCCAATCGGACTGCTCTCCGATAGATCGATCATAGGACTGCTCTGCGTGATTCATCTTCCCCTTCAGAACACTTCACTGAAACCACCATTACCTTCTCAACTTCCCAGTGGCATGCATCATAGATTCTTCCCCTTCTCGTCACCAGTAAATCAAAGCAAAAACAATTTTTTTTTTTTTAAACTGAAATACAAAATGCTGGGGTGACGAGCAAGGAGGTAACAAGTGATGTACATGATGCCACTGGTGATTCATTCTGCTCTGTTCTAGCCACTTACTTCTTCGTTGTTCTCTATGGTATCAGAACAGGCACCTCGGTTGTTCTCTTTCGTGCCGGAACAAGCGCTCCGGTTGTTCTGCCTGCTTCCACTGTGTGAGCATTGATGAGTAAGAACTGCGTCGATCCTTTCCTCTCCGACCTTTTTGCACATATCTGCACATAAAGTACTAGAAAAGCAAATGCATGAGGGTGGAATAAAAGGTCTGGGTTCAAGGTGGGAACTAGCTAAAGATGAGCTAGCCACTCAGGAACAGCAAAAGGGATAAAAATCGGATAAGAAGTCCTGAGTGTAGTTCTCATTCTACCCTGATCTAGTGCCCATGACAAGAAGAATTAGAGTCCAGATTAGGTTCAGATAAAGTGGAGTTAAGTCTGCCCAGTGTAACCTGATCGGTATAGAACTTCTGGAGTGTCAAATGAGATAAGTCAGGGTGTTCCAGGTCCATGTGTGAGTCTTTCATCACTGCTAAGGTCACTGAATAAGAAGGTTAAAGCACGAGGTGGTTAAAGAGCATCACAAAATAAGGTCCTGATTCCCACAATAGTTTTGACTGACTCGATCCTAAAAACTGACTCGATAAAAACATTAAAATGACACAAGGACTGACTCAAAAAGCACACAAGCGAAAATAGTACAATCGCTCCCCCAGACTTAGTTCACACCATCCCTGGTTGTGAAAATAAATCAGTGGAAGCTCCAAACAGAAGCAAATAACATAAATAATAAATAGTTCAGATGGATATGACAAGGGATAGAAATAGTCCTTTCGGACTCAGTCTGAATCGCCGCTACCGGAGTGACCAGCTGTCCTCCTGTTCCGCGGCAGTCTCTCTGCTCCAGTCGATGTTCCCGCGTGTTCCTTGCCTGGGCGCCTTGTTCTCTGCGGCGTACGCTCTTCCTGCACTCCAATGCAGCCGCCTGTGATCGCCTTGAGTATCCTCTTCATGAGGCTGTTGTTCTTCTTCTAGGAATCAACCATCCAGCGTCTGTAGGCGTGATCATCGGCCACATCGGTGAAGTCCTCCAGGTCATACTCACCATCAGCCGGTTGGGGCACATGCTCCACATCATCCATGTCATCGTCATCGTTCTGTACCGGTGCTCGCGGATCATCGCAGAGGTGCTCTTCACTGAGTGAGAACACAATGTTCTCCAGGGACAAGAAGTCTGTGAACCCATGCATAGGGAGCTTGCAGTACAGGGGGTTCCCTTCTTTGTCTTGGAACTTGTAGGTGTTCTCATCGCGCAAGATATGGCATGCGATCAGGTAAGGGGTATCAATGTACTCCATCTCAGAGACAACCGTGTAAGAGCTGAGGTTGATGTTGAAGCGCTGGAACAAGGGAGTGTGCAGACTGCCGGAACGATCCTTCTTGTCATCAGTCTGAATCAAGGTATCCTTGCGCTCTGCGAACATGGAGATGAGATGGAACCCTGGGTTGGTCTTGACTTCCTGGATCGGAGTGATCTTCTCTCTGCGCATCTCGTCCTCAAGACCCGTGTAGAGAACCTGGAGCTCTCCATTCGTGATCTTGGAGGTGTACTCCTTCGCGAACAGGACGTTGGAAACGATCTTGGCAATGATCCGGATAGCAGGGTTCCGGATCTGCGATTGGTAGGCCTTGCGAGAGGTGAACTTGCCAGATGCAATGAGGTCCCAGAAGGTGTCAGCCGGCTTGAACTTCTTCTCCACTGAAACTCCCCTTGGCGTGTCCGCAATCTCGAGTAGCTCGTTCAGATCGTGAAGGGAGATGGAGCAGAACTTGCCATCGGCCATGAAGGAGAAGAAGCAGTTCTCGTATGTAGGCTCATTGGGGTTCAGAAAAGTGATCTGGCACGTCGCGAGCACTTGCCTAACCAAATCCGGGTACAGGACCTGGGCTTGGAAACAGATAGGCATGATTCCCATAGCCTGCATCGTATCGAACACCTCTGTGTCAAGGCCGAGATCACCAAGAGTATCCTGGTGAGCGAACCGCGTGGGTAAGATCTCCGCTTGAAGGAGCCGGTTGTATCTCCCCGCTGACTCCTTGTCCCATCCCTCAGCATTGTAGTCAAGGAGCATCGGATCATTGAGGTCGATGGGTTCGCCCTCTTTCTTGTTCGGCCATGGGTAACCAGGTGGAGCTCTCACGGCTGGAGAAGCTGTGCTCTTAGCGGTTCTAGCGTTTCTCATCTTTGGAGGCATCTGCAAAACAACAACAAAACCCAACATCAGCACAGTTCGTCGGTTGTTTTAGCAACGATGGAACAATCCAATCTTCTTGTTCTATCCAAGTCCATCGATTACTAGACAACCTACACAAGCCTCAATCTCAACAGTAGAAATCGCAAAGGCCAAGAATCACAAGCAACAAATCGGTTCCTCTTCCATTGAAAATCAATCATGAGTTCAATCCTAGTAGCAAGTATACTATCAAGAGCTACAACCTAGGATGAAATCGCAAGCATAAAGGAAAGAGAGAGCCCAAGAAATCACTCCCAAATCGCGATTTGCATGCGCTAAAGGGGAAGAGTTCTTGTCCGATTACCTTTATTGGAGAGGTGATTCCTGCAAAACAACCCAATCTCAAGAGAATCCCAGGAGGTTAGAACCAAAATCGATGAGAAAGAGAGAGATGAGTGATCGCGATTTTAGGGTTCTAAGGGGGTGGTTTGCGGCGAGAGAGATGAAGTGGGGAAGTGGAGTGTTTGGGTCTTAAATAGGTCCATCAAAACCGCTTCCTCTTCTCTTTTTTTTTATTATTTTTTTTTTGGTTCGAGCACTTACCTGGAACAATCGGCGGAACAACCGCTGGAGTGTTCTCCTGGAGTGATCTCGAATTTTCTTGATTTTTCAACCTGCAAGTTAGTTCCTAGAAAGAACAACAAAGACAAAAAGAAAACAATATTTACACTCACCAGTGGGTTGCCTCCCACCAAGCGCTTGTTTTCTGTCACTAGCTTGACTTCAATGAGCCGATTAGGCTTGAGGGGGATCGCTTAAGGGTATCTCTACACCTTCAGCGATTGTTGTGTCAGCAAGATATGGCTTAAGACGCTGACCATTAACAACAAATTCTCCACCTCTTATGTCCAGCAACACAACAGCTCCGTAAGGGCGAACCTCCTTGATGGTGAAAGGTCCGGACCATATGGACTTAAGCTTTCCAGGGAACAGCTTAACCCGTGAATTGAAGAGTAAGACCTGATCGTTCGGAGCAAAGCTTCTGCTGATGATCCGTTTGTCATGGAACGCCTTGGTCTTTTCCTTGTAGATCTTAGAACTCTCATAGGCCAGATGCCTGATCTCCTCCAACTCGTGGATCTGAATGGTTCGCCTCTCCTTGGCGGGTTTGATGTCGAAGTTGAGTAGTTTGACAGCCCAAGCGGCCTTGTACTCTAGCTCAACAGGTAGGTGGCACGCCTTGCCATAGACCAGATGATAGGGAGTGGTCCCTAGAGGGGTCTTGTAGGCTGTTCTGTACGCCCAGAGAGCATCGTCAAGCTTAAGGGACCAGTCCTTGCGGGTGGTGTTGACAGTTTTCTGCAGGATGTTCTTGATCTCTCTGTTGGAAACTTCCACTTGACCACTTGTTTGAGGATGATAGGCGGTTGCAACCTTGTGTTTGACACCATTCTTGCTCAGCAATCCTTGGAACAACTTGTTGATAAAGTGAGTTCCACCATCGCTTATAACCACTCTAGGCACTCCAAATCTTGGAAAGATGATGGAGGTGAACATCTTGGTTACAACTCGCGCATCATTGGTTGGACTAGCAATCGCTTCTACCCATTTGGAGACATAGTCCACAGCAACTAGGATGTACTCGTTCTTGTGAGAGACTGGGAAGGGTCCCATGAAATCGATCCCCCAGCAGTCGAACACTTCAACTTCCAAGATGTAGTTCTGAGGCATCTCGTTTCTCTTGCTTATACTCCCCATCCTTTGGCATGAATTGCATCGAGATATGAAAGCGTGAGCATCTCTGAACATAGTGGGCCACCAGAAACCGGCTTGTAGGATCTTGGAAACTGTCTTGAAGGTGGCAAAGTGACCAGCATAAGAAGAACCGTGGCAGTGGTGAAGGATCCCTGGAATATCAGCCTCTGGAACACACCTCCTGAAGATCCCATCTTTGCCTTGCCGATAGAGATACGGCTCATCCCAGAAGTAGTGTCTTGCCTCCCTTAGAAATTTCCTTTTCTCATTCCCAGTGAACCTCAAAGGCTCTTTCTCAGCTGCCAAGAAATTTGCAATCTCAGCAAACCATGGAAGGTTCGGGTACTCCTTCTGGATCACTGCAACGAATGCTCCTTCTACGCGGGAACAGTCCTTGATGACAGGTGACGACTGTTCCATGTTGCGCAGACCAATCGCATTGACGTACTCCATCGGTTGTTCCACATCTAGAACTGTCTCATCTGACACTTTCATCCTGGAGAGATGATCTGCTACTCCATTATCAACCCCCTTCTTGTCTCTTATCTCCAGATCAAACTCTTGGAGCAAGAGAATCCATCTTAAAGCCGCGGTTTAGCATCCTTCTTCGTGAGTAGGTACTTGAGAGCCGCGTGGTCTGTGTGCACAATCACTTTTGATCCAACCAGATAGGATCTGAACTTCTCAAAAGCGAACACGATGGCAAGGAGCTCCTTCTCTGTGGTTGTGTATCGGCACTGAGCTTCATCCAAGGTTCTGCTTGCATAGTAAATCACGTGAAGCTTCTTGTCTTTACGCTGTCCAAGGACTGCTCCCACTGCAAAATCACTTGCATCCGTCATGATCTCAAAAGGAAGATCCCAGTCTGGAGGTTGGACAACTGGTGCACTGACTAGAGCTCCCTTGATCGTGTGAAATGCGGCTAGGCAGTCACTGTCAAAAGCAAATTGAGCTTCCTTGCAGAGCAATCGAGTGAGTGGTCTCGCGATCTTAGAGAAGTCCTGGATGAACCTCCTATAGAAGCCAGTGTGTCCCAAGAAACTCCTGATTCCCTTCACTGAAGTTGGTGGTTGCAGACTCATCATGACCTCGATCTTTGCCTTGTCCACCTCAATGCCTTTCTCTGATATCTTGTGTCCCAGAACAATCCCATCCCTGACCATGAAGTGGCATTTCTCCCAGTTCAGCACCAGATGCTTCTCCTCGCATCGCTTCAGCACCCTGCACAAATTTGACAAACAGACATGAAAGGAGCTCCCATAGACGCTGAAATCGTCCATGAAAACCTCCATTATGTCTTCGATCAGATCAGTAAAAATCGACATCATGCATCGCTGGAAGGTCGCTGGAGCATTGCACAAGCCAAAGGGCATCCTCCTGTATGCATATGTTCCATAAGGGCATGTGAACGTCGTCTTCTCCTGATCATCTGGGTGGATGGGAATCTGAAAGAAACCTGAATAACCATCTAAAAAGCAATAGTAAGGGTGGTTAGCCAATCTCTCAAGCATTTGATCAATAAAAGGAAGTGGGAAGTGATCCTTACGAGTCGCAGCATTCAACTTACGAAAATCAATGCACATGCGATGACCAGTAACTGTTCTAGTGGGGATCAATTCATTCTTTTCATTGGTTATCACAGTGATCCCACCTTTCTTAGGTACTACATGCACATGACTAACCCACTTACTATCAGAGATCGCATAGATCACACCTGCTTCTAGAAGTTTCATTATCTCTTTCTTAACAACATCTTTTAGATTTGGGTTTAACCTCCTCTGATGTTCTACAGAAGTCATCGATTCATATTCCAGGTGTATTCTATGCATGCACAGATCAGGTGAAATGCCAGGTATGTCAGCTAGAGAATAACCCAGAGCCTTACGATATTTTCTCAGTTCACACAAGAGCAGAGCAGTCTCTGCATTGTTCAGGTCAGCATTCACAATAACAGGATATGTGGAATTGGGTCCAAGAAATGCATACCTGAGTCCCTTGGGAAGGGGTTTGAGCTCTACTTTTGGAGCTTTCAGCTCGCTCCATGAGTCATCGGTCTGAGCTGCCGGAACAGACGGGTTCTGAGGCGCGGTTGTTCCAGTCGCTGTGCTGGACTCACTGTTCTCCCCCAGACTTAGATTCGCCACCATTCTCTCAATACTCCTGGCTGAATCCAGGAATTTGGCGTAGGCATCAGCATCAACACTCTCTAAGCTCTGCTCGGATTCAGCTCTGACTAGGGCGAGTTCAAGAGGATCCTCGGTGAGAATCTCCTCTATCATTCCCTCATGTGGCTCTAATGGATCACCATCTTCTTGGACAGTGAAAGTTTGTCCATCCAGCATCGGTTTCTTGAGCATCTGATCCATCTCGAACTTCATCACAATATCTCCAAGGTGGAGATCAATCTTCCCTTGTCGGACATCAATGATAGCTCCAACAGTGCAGAGGAATGGTCTGCCTAGGATCAGGGGATCATTGGAATCTTCCTCAACTTCCAGAACAACGAAATCGGCAGGAACAATGGTGTTTCCAACCAGAACTTGAAGATCTTATAGGATTCCAACTGGAGACTTCACAGATCGATCAGCAAACACTAGGGACATCCTGGTAGGCTTGAAGTCCGAGTATCCAAGGCGCTTAGCCACAGTATATGGCATGAGGTTTATGCTCGACCCTAGATCGACCAGTGAGCATGAGAAAAGTGTTCTCCCAATCTGAACCGAGAGAACAAACTTTCCCGGATCACCCAACTTCTTGATCCTTCTGTTCTGGAGCACCGCGCTGCACTCCTTAGAGACAATCATGAACTCGCTGTCATCAGATATCTTCCCAGAGATCAATCCCTTGACAAAGCTACGCATGGATGGTATCATCTGGATCGCACTCATCAGAGGGAGCTTGACAGTTAGGTCTTCCAGCATCTTCCTGCACTTCATCTCTTCCTTATCCTTGCGTGTAGCCTTAGCTGGAACAGGGTAAGGCACTTTCGGTACATACTGACGAGCAGAGGAAGGTGCTGCAGTCGGTGGAACAACCCCAGCGGGTCGCTCTGCTTCAGTCGGAACAGTCTCAGTAGGTTGTTCTGCATCTTCCTCATCTGTGGGTACCGCTTTAGATGGTTGATCCGACTCCTTCTGCTTCCCTTTCTCAGCCGATGTGAATCTCCTGGGGTCTAGATCAGGCAGTTGCTTTCCACTCCTCAAACCTACTGCATTGCACTCCTTGGGGTTCTTGTCTGTTTTTCCAGGGAGAGTTCATTGCTGTCTCTTCACATTCTCAGCAGTCTGAGCAATCTGAATATCCATCTGTCTCATATGGTTGTCATACTTCGCACTCAGGTCATTGAACATATGATTCATCCTGGTGTTGATGTCGTTTGTGACCTGGTTCAGTGCTTTCCCCTGGATCTGTTGTCCTTGGAGCAGTTAGCTCATCATATTGGCGAGGCTCTTCATGTCATCATGCAGAGCAGTCTGAGTCGGTTGTGCAGCTTGCTGATTAACCGGCTGTTTCTGACTGTGGAATTGGGCATTCTGAGCTGGGTTGAGGACAAAGGTTCTCCCCTGATTGCCATAAGGCCTTTGGTATCCACTGTTCTGACCCTGGTTTCCTTGAGCTTTATCGTCTGGTTTAGGGGCGTTGAACAGGTGGGGATTGTTCCTCACGTTTGGGTTCGGGTGATAGTTCTTGAACTGCCATCCTTGTCCATTCACATAACTCACTTCATGCTGATCCTCAGCCGACTGATTTGCCTGTGATGTGCCTTCCGCGGTAGCTTTATCCTGAGGGGATTCTTCCATGATGAAGACCTGGTTCTGGTTACTCTTAATCAGCTGGTCGACCTTGGCAGAGAGCTCATCAATCTTGCTGTTGTCGATGCTCTTCACCTTCTGAGTGCGATCAGTCTCGCGGTTATTGTCAGCTGAGCTTGAGGCCATGTTCTCAATCAACTCGAATGCACCTTGAGTGGACTGAGTCATGAAATCTCCCTTACTGGCTGAGTTCAAAGCGTTTCTGTACTCCCAGCCTACTCCATCGTAGAACACTCCCAGCAGATAGTCTTCCTCAAAACCGTGATGTGGGCACTCTCTGCGGTAGACATTGAATCGCTCCCAAGCATCGCAGAACGGCTCGTCCACCAGCTGTTTGAAGGTCACGATCTTTTGTCTCAGAGCTGCCGTCTTCGATTTCGTGTAGAAGTGGCTTAAGAAGGCCTCTCGGACTTGTTCCCAAGTGGTGAGTGATCCTGTGGGTAGTGAATCAAGCCAGCGAGCAACTTTCCCATCAAGAGAGAAAGGGAACAGAGTACACTTGATGTAATCGGGTGGTACTCCATTCGCTTTAGTGAAACCACACATCTTCTCAAGTGCTCGATGTGGTCCATCGGTATCTCAGCAGGAAGTCCATTGAAGATCTTCCTTTGCACTAGACTTATCAAGGCTGGCTTGATCTCGAAGTCTTGCCTAGTGCACGGTGGAGGGGTTATGGCAGATCGCGTAGCAGGCAGATTACGCAGCAAGTTTCTCTGCCCAATCTGGACCACTTCCTCCTGTTGGTTATGCTGGTTCGCAGCATTCAGAGCAGCTTGCTCGGCAGCAGCTTGCTGCGCTTGGATCGTCTGCTGCATCTGCTGCATCTGCTGTTGCATGAGTGCAAGTGCAGCAGTGAGATCATCTGGATGATCACCCATGTTGGTGTTCGTTGATCTCGGTTGTTGACGGTTCTGTCGTTCCAATCTCGCTAGTTCCTCGTTAGTAAGCTGATGCAATGGTCCTTGTGCGTTGCTCCGAGTATGTCTACTGGTCATGCACCTGGATCATCAGCTGAAACAAATAAAATAAGACGAGTTAGATATCTTAGACTAGATATGAAACCGAAAAATAGAGGTAAAAAATCTGGTCCCCGGCAACGGCGCCAAAACTTGATACACTAAAAATGAATCCTTGCTATTGCCAAGTTAACAGTTGCAATTGTAGTAATTGAGATTCAAATCCAGAGGACCAGTCTACACTCTAGTTCTATGAGTTCCGAAATCAAGCTAAGAAGAAGATAAAGATTTGGTTTAAAAAGGTGACGTAGAGAACAAGTAAAAAAGCACAAGCGATGAATTCAAGTTAAAAGGAGTTAATCTAGGATGAATGCGAGTGATCTCAATCACGACCGAGCAACTATTCAGGTCCGATGCAGTTCTATCTAGAACTCGGAGAACATGCTAGAACAACACACTGTCGTGTAGTTGATCCTTTCACCGATCAGACCCAGCTCCTAAGATGTCGCTTGGTCTGAGATCTGATGGTGAACCTTAATGAATGACTCCGATTTGTTCACAATGCACCTTAACATCTACTTTCGTGTGGCTAAGGATGCAGTGCTCATTCATACAGGATCTAGCAACCTATTACACTTTTGATGCACAGATTTACTTGGGATCAAACGTTAGATGATCAGTTTAACGCAGGCATGAAACAATGAATGAATGAAGATTTACTAAATGATAACCTATCTATGCTCAGTCGCGAATGCACTCTATCACCCTAGATCAACAGTCGACTACTCAATCATGATGCAGAGAAGAACAACAGATGAAACTGAAATACTCATGATCAGATTAAGAAGAAGTAAACTAGGGTTCAGGTTGTTCTTCGAGTGAAGATGAGAGCCGTCGCCCTTACAAAAAGTTGAATCCAAAAGTATGAAACTTGTCTCTTGCAAAAACTAGCGTAAGTAAAAAATAGAAAATAGATAGATGGCGTTTTTATATGGAGGCGCCAATCAGAAGAAAAGAGATTAGGGCAGCAGGGCTTTAATTCCCGAAATAGGAGTTTCCATATTCGTCTGGAACAATCTCCGGATCACTCCGTCTGCTTGTTCCGCTTGCGATAGAACAGTCTCGGGACTGTTCTCTTGAGTGTTCTCCGCAGGAATGCTCCAAAAGGACTTCTTTTCATCAGGCACCTTCTCTTCTTCCTTCTACTAACTCCAGACCTGTAAAAGGTCAAAAAGGACTAGACTGACACGAATTAGTGACTTGAAACAAATGAAAACATATATACAATGATGTGAAAAACACCATATATCAGCATTTCTGCATGTTCCAGTTTTCATCCTCAGGGAAGTTTGGTAAAGAAAAATGAGTTTCCTGTGTTTGATGGTTTTATGCCATATGGCTGGATTTGTCGAGTAGAAAGAGTCTTCAGAGCTGGCCAGTATAATGAAGCCGATAAGCTTGTTTTGGTTTCTGCGAGTTTGGAAGGAGCTGCTCGGGATTGGTATATTGAGGAAGTGATCAAGGGTGAATTCATAACTTGGTTCAGCTTTAAGAAAAGACTGTTGGCTCGCTTTGCACCAGAAGAAAATGGTTCTCACTCATATTTTTCCACTCACGTTCCTGAGATTGTTCAAGATCCTATGTTGAAGTCTGGGAAACACGTGGTCAGTACAAGCAATGAAGCACTTAAAGCAGCATCTGAGACTTGTTCCAATGCATTACCGGAGCCATCTTATGGCCTTGTGCTGGAGGCGTTACCTTATGAAATGGACAGTGTCGGTTTATGTGTTCAGGATGGGGAAGAACCATACATTTTACAGGTTCAAACAGAGGATGAATTGACACCACCATCAATAGATTCTGAGTCCATACATTATGTACCCAAGCTGGTCAACAAAAAGTTTCTTAGTGATAAAACAAGAAAGCATACGAGGAAGCAACGTTTATCTCCAAAATCCTGGCGGTTTAAATATAAAAAGAGGATGAAGGTGAAGGCAAGCAGAATGGGTTGGCTGCAGAAAAGAAAGACACCTTTATTGTTGAGGAGCAATGTGAGAGAGGATGACATACTGGTGGAGATGAATAATGGAATGGATTCTGTTGCCAACTAAGTTTCTGGGTCTGATGTTTTGGTGCGGTTTCCCTGTAAGAACGATGCCGGTGTCAATAAGAAGAAAACCAAGAGGTATCATCAAACAAGGGATGTAAGGGATAAAGAAGCTGCAACAGTAGATTATGCAGAAGTGCAACTGTTTACTGATGTTCTTTTGACACATTCAGAACGAGAGCAGATACAGCATAGGAAGAGGTGTTACAAGACTTGGCATTTCAAATACAAAGATGAAAGAAAGGATTTTCTGTCGTTCAAGTTTACACAGAAGTCAGATGTAACTGAGAAGTGGAGAAGCTTGCCATTGCATCTACTTGTTCGGTACTTTACACTGATTGATAAGGGAGATTATTTTGCTGTGTGGCATTGCTGGAATGAAAGAAAACTAATGCAGAGCAGAGAGCTGTCTCTTTATCTTAGTCCTGCAAACGGGATTATGAAAATTATGGGCGTAGAGATCAAGGCCCTTGGAATGAAACAAGTGGTTGCTATGTTGATACATAAGTGTGTGCGCTTTCGAGTGACGATTATGTTTGGCAATCGTAGCATGTTTGGCAACCGTAGCGTGGCCTTGGTAAATGCAGAAACACTCCTGACATCAGCATCTGGGAGAGGAGCTTTCACGTTGTTGGTCTTATGGTACATGGTTCCTATTGTTTTTGGTGGAGAGTCAGATCAGTATTGTGCAGTGTCAAGGTTTAATACGCAAGCTATGTCTGACCAGCAAAAGAATGAGAGTTGGATGGATGGAGCGTCTACATTACGTGAGTGGAAGTGCAGGCTTCTTAAAAAATCTATAATAACTTCCTTGGTGTGGCACCGTTGGAAGACTAAATTTATGGGTTTCTGATACAAGATACAAAAGCGTGACATTGCTGCGACAGAAACGTATAACGCAAGCCAAGAGAAACGTTGTAAACCAATAGATGGGTTGCAGGAGATTTCCATAGCTAGAAGCTTGGGGTCAAGCTTCTTTTCAAAGGCGGGGGTATTGATAAGCTTGTAGTGGCTTTATTAGCTGAGCTGGCAACTTGGAGATACTCTGTTTCATCTAGAGTCTTTGCAGTTGAGAACTGGATGAGAATAAATACAGAGTGTGTCGTCTACAATGAAATCAGCTTTGTATTTTGGATTGAGTCGCAGAGACTTGAGGAGATTATCGTCTGGGTTAAGCCAGCGATTTCTCAGTTGTTCTTGATACAAAGTGTTATACATTGTTATCGTTGATTCAATAAAGGAGTGTGATTGAGTTTACAGCGAATCGATAGTTTAAACTCTATCATTTGCTCGCTTGCAAACCATCAACAATATCGATGGATCCCAGCATCAAACTCTGTACAGACAGTGTTGAACTTATATCGTATGATCCTGGATTGTATAGAAGATTGGTTGGGAAGACGATGTTCTTGACAATAACTCGTCCAGATATTATTTATGCAGTTAACAAGTTATGTCAGTTCATTTCTTCTCTGAAACAATCACATCTTAAAGCTGCGTATAGCATTATCTGAAAGGGACTATTGGCAAAGAATTATTCTACAGTTCTAATTCTAACTTGTTTATCAAAGCCTTTACAGACGCAGATTGGGGATCTCGTGCAGATACTAGACGTTCTACATCAGGCTTTTGTCTATTTCTTGGACAATCATTGATCTCCTGAAAGTCTAAGAAGCAGACGACTCTCTCTCATTCTTATGCAGAGTTAGAATATTGAGCCATGGAACTTACTGTTTGAGATTTTGTTTGGATAATCAATCTTCTTTGAGAGTTTACAGTTCCTTAACATCAAGCAGTGGTGTTCTCTTGTGATTTTATTGCAGCTATTCAGATAGCTAACATTGCATTGTTTCATGAAAGGACTAAATGCTTGGAGATTGATTTTCATATGGTCCGAGGAAAGATTCTGAAAGGATTGATCAAGACTCTACATGTTCAAACAGACAATCAGCTGGCTGATGTCTTTACAAAGCCATTATATATCCATCAATCTTTCACATACTCATTAGAAAGATGGCATTCTCTTCAATCGACATGCCACCTTGAACAGGGGTAGTAAAGTTGATATAAATTGTATAGTTGGTTTAATTGTAAACCAGTATTTAACCTGAATAAGCCGGTTCATGTATATGTATATAAACAGAGTAACAACTCTGTAACAGAAATACATAATCATTTTCACTTTCATCTTCGATTCCTCTAACAAGTTTCAATTACTAAGGGAAGCGCAGAAAAGGATCCAGTCTGCTTTTAACAAGCCCAATTCAGATTTGAGGGCGGATCCTTTCTATCTGAAGGAATCTGATGAAACATATATTTACATTGATCACCAATCACTAAAGGGACTTTATCACTGCTTCTTCTTTATTTGTCGTTTGGGTTTTTTCTTTGTGAGCTTTGATTCCAGACTTTTTAACTTTAGGTTTTATTCATTGTAGATTAGGGTTTTCGATACTAGCTTGTATATCATTGTAGATTAGGGTTTTTGATACTAGCTTGTATATAAGCTTGTGATGACTAAATATATAAGATACTTTTTATTATTAAATATAAATCTCAGAACCTTTCAGGTATTTTCTTCAGTATTCTTAGGAATCAACAATTACCAAGATCATTTGAGCGGCCATTTTTCAGAATCAACGATCAATAAGTTCTCGTCGAAGGGATGGATATTCCTCTTGGAATCAGTGAACTTTGAGCCTATCAAGCTTGACGCTACACCAACAGCAGACCCCAGCCACAAAATAAGATAAGGAATTGGCATATCACATCACCCCACATTCGACAAAAGCCTAAACTCAAAGGATAAGAACTTTCGGAGGCAAAGAGTTCTGCCAACTAAGAAGGATGGCTAAAGGCTACATATGAGTGCATTAACCCATATTTTGTGACACTTTGCACTAGGAAAGTATCTCTTTTATTTTTTATTATTTCTTCCCCTTTCACAACTCACGATCCGTAAAATGTTAAGACACATACTAATTTCACCAACCTGATATTAGAAGGATGGCCTAGCAGATGGTTTTAAAACAACGCTAGTCAAATCTACAAATTCTGCATCAAACAAAAATCTATTTTTCTTGAGAATATGCATACTTTCAATCGCCAATAAGAACAAAATAAATTAGCATCGGTGAAACACTTTAAATTGAAAAGATCATGGCGACTGTGATCTTGGACCTGGCTGTGGTCACTAGGAAGCACCCAGCCTCCTTACTCTATCTTTTTTTGTTTTTTTTTGTTGTTTTTCTCCATTCCATATCAATAGTACATTTTGTCCACTTCTTAGTTATCCCGTGTAATCCTCTATTCTCAACCCTTTTAAATTCACTATCAATATGTTTTCGCCTTGAACCAATAGCGAGATTCGTATACTGATTTATCCACCACCTCTAAAAAATCTAAAGCGCCTCAAAAAGAAAATAATTTATATTCTTCCATATATACCAAATTAGCCATGACCAAAGTCTCTTCAAATCTATGTAAATCTGGAGGTTAGATTTTAGTCCCAACAATGGAAGTATTACAAAGATTAAAGATTCATGAAAACTGTTTTGTATGAGGGTTATTAGATACTGCCTACACTTTTCTAACCCTTGTACATTGAAATTATTTTGTAACACCCATTATTTCCTATCAGAACGGTGTGCCACCAACAATATATCATAGTTACATCTCCACCCACTATAAACCCAAATAAATTCTGAATGAAAAAAACTGTCAAGTAGCACCAATCCATAACATCAACTCATTTATCTCACTGAAATGACGAAAAAAGAGAAGTGAATGTCATTCAGTAAGGTATGAAATGTTAAATCCGAAGTACTTGAACATAGCACTTCAAATATAAATATTTTAACCATAACATAAAATGAACACAGCACATAAAGCACCGAAATAACAAGCAAGTATCATATTTACGAGGTTAATGCTCGGACACCCTAAATAGAGGTATTCCCGATGGAGGATTCATGTATGGGACTAGTGCCCACACTAACCGCTCAGAGACATGTATGGGACTAATGTCGACTCAAGCTGGCCGTATCATCTACCACAATGTCTACATCCAGGATGTGGAAGTACGTCTATGTATCCAACTAACAACTCTATATCTCATTAAACAAAGCGCACAATGTTGAATCATCTAATTAACATCCTATCTTCAGTTAAGCAAAGAACCTAAAATCTAAACACACAAACTCAATTCAAGTATTCCGGAACATATTGGAATTAAAATATATACTCAAAATCTTAGGCCACGTATAAGAAATTAAGGAATAGCACTCAGCTTTGCCATTGGCTAGAGTGATGAAAAATTTGTCAACCGCAACACGAAAACTAAAAGTTGATAGACATGAAGATGCTGGTTCTATAATAATAGAGGATAAATATCATTAATTATAAACTGAAGAAAATGTCTTGATAAAGATAGCTTATTTGCATAATATACCATATAGCTAACTAATATCCCACGGCAAAAACAACAAATAACATTGCTAAAACGGCAGCTTTAGAAAGGGTAGACAACGGGATGCCATATTTTCCCTTCGCAAATAAACCCTTTAGAAATGGAAGAAACAACAAAACCACCAGAATACATGCACAATTCTCTGCCAAACCTGAACGACCTCCTCCACGATGACAACTTGACCGCTGAAGACCCACAAAATTACTGACTAGAGCGGCCATATTCACCAACATAATAAATGTGCCAGGAACGAAATGGCACGAGTTATCAAACTCAAATTTACCTATGTATGAGTTTGGACCATCATCTTCTCTTTGGATTGGTTCATACCCGGATATTGGCATGGTCTTAGGGATAGTCTTTTTAGCAACTACGAACCCGACTTGCGAGATTCCAAGAAGTTTAAGTATGATATCATGGAGGCTAAATAACCAACCACAAGTGGCTAGAATCCTCCAAAGTGACTGAGAGACATACCACGATCGTACTGAAAAACCAATGTTCATAAATTGCCATAGAGTATAGAGGCAGTGTATCGCCACCAGTGTGACAGTTATGGCTAGACAAGGTCCCTATATTCAGACAATTTTTTTTTAAATGTTATAAATTTTATGTTTGTTAAATATGTGAAATTATACAAAACCATGATAAGTGATAGAGAGAAAATCACCTTGGGATATAAGGCCGTGTTGCGAAGCAGGCAATACGCAGGCAAGAGACAATAAAATAGCTCAGGGATTGACCTTAGACACATTAGAATCCAAAGATAAGCTAATCGTTGTCGGAATCTTATTTTGCTGCTAAACATTCCTCTTAACGGGCTTTGCTTGTTAAAAAGGACTTCGATCGCTCCCGTCCCCCATCGCCGCTGCTGGACTATCGCCTCCAATCCCACCGATGGCGTAGATCCAAGAAAAGCAGGTGGATCTGGACAAATGTATGAGCTAGTCCATCCTCTCAAATGGATTCCGATACTTGTGTTCATATCTTCCGCCACAGAATCATATAAACAACCGAGCTGCATGTTTTATATTCAAAATGCATTGTTATGTGTAATGATTCAAAATTATTCAAACAGCACGTTTCTAAAAGAAGTTTAAGTTTAGAATAAAATGAGTTAGCTGATGATGAATTACAGTTTTTCCCCAATCGGTTTGGTGTTCGTAGTGACAATGTCCCACCATTTGAGCCGCTTCTATGAAGTTTGTAAGGGTAGTTCTGGGATTTGATTTTCCTTGCAGTGCTTCCACAATCGATTCGACCAACTCTTTCGAACTCCCAAATTTTCTCGCTAAACTATCCTCATCCAAAAACTCTACTTAATGGAAAAAAAATAGAAGAAATAAATGATAAAAATTTGACTACTGAAATAACTGAATATGAGTTAACAAAGTTATGTTGAAGTGTATATTTGATATAAATATGAATGTTACGATAATGAAAATACGTACTTGTAGCAACCACCGAAAGATTTCCGTTGTTTTCAAAATCATCTGAAGATAAACCGTACATAACTCTTCTAGTATGGAAGCATCCTGAGCCACAATATAGCGGTCCTTGGATTCCTGCGACTCCTCTTCCCAAATACTAATTTCAACAAGAAAAATAACAAAAAAAGATCTAATTAGTAGTCGCTAAAGTACACTGAATTGACCAAAAATATAAAAGAAAGACAAAGGGACAAATCCTACTGATTGTACGACGGCTAGTTCGTTGGAGTTAGAATCATAGAACTCTTGAGGGAACTGAACAAAAGCACAACGGTCTGAACTCTTTGACTTTTGTAAAAATACACACATTGCTTGCCGCACCACATCTGCTTCATTGACATACATGTCGCAGTCTACATTCAACATGTATGGTGCATTTGTCATCAATCCTGATACTCTTAACTGTTCAATTTCATGAATCATCACATTGTTATTCTCGCAACAAAGGAAAAAGATGTAAGACATTGATAGTTGTTTAATTAATACTTAAAACATTAAAATGCCTAAACATCAGTTTGGATCAAATTTAATTGTTATAAACTAATGAGGGATCAAAGTATTTGAACTCATAGGCGGATTCATTATATGTATTACAAGCAATATTCTCCTATATATTAAATGAGAAGTCACTTTTTGATTTCTGACATGTCACTCATACATGTAATTTGAGAAAAATTCTTATAAGTTCATTGGTCGATGATTTTTATTTTATTTTAATCAAATCTAAAAAAAGAGAAATCATAGAATCAATTAATGTTAGTTGCCAAATTATTTACATAATTTTATGCATAATCATTTATAGTATCAAATGATATCAAATATAAAAATTCTATACAATACTCCATCATTCCATTTTTCACTAATAGGCTATTTATAAATTATATGAAATATGTTGTTAAAAATTGTTAGTAAAACTAATATACTAGCTTATTTTTCTATTATAAACAATCGTAAAAACTCTATTTTTCGATATAAGTCATAATATACATATATAGAACATATAATTTTAATAAAAGATATTATAATAACTGTTGATGCATCATATAACGAGTTTATGAATTATTTAATTTAAAATCATCTTTGGTGATTAATATATATATATATATATATTTAAAACTTAAAGTCATTTATATTGATTTATTAATAATGATTTATACCAGATATATAATAGTGTATAATTATATAAATATTTGGTAATCATTTTAAGGTTTTAAATCATCAATAATGATTATTATATCATTAATAAGAGCTTACAAATCAATATATAAAGATCTATAAAAAATGTTATAAATATTTATAAAACCATTTATAAAGAAGAATTTCTCGTTATTTACAGGAGTTTAAAAAAATGTTTATGATGGTTAATAGTTTTTAAATCATCACAGAAGTTTTAAAAATATTTTATAAAATTATTTATAGGAGTTTACAAAATATTTATAATCTTTATAAAATTGTTAAGTTAAGATTTTAAATTATTTATCATTGATAACAAATTATTTTCTTGAGTTATAAAACCATTTGTTAGGATTTATGAAACTATTTATAAGGATTCTAAAACTTCAGAGAAATAATTCATAAAATATAAAATTTGTAAATATTTTATGTATTATTTATAATTGTATAGTTTCCTTTCCAAGTGGTTTTAAATGTTATCAAATCAGAATCAATCGCAAAATATTAATTCTTACATGTTCATCATTTTCAAAAAAAATTTCAAAATCTCAAAAACAAAAAAAAAGTTGTTTTGATTTTATCTAAAAGAAAGTAACCAGAAAATTACATTAATCATAAAAAATCCAAAGAATATTATGAATAAAGTATATTCCTAAATTTATGAAATTTTGTATATTCTTAACCTTTTATTAAATCAACAGAATTCACATATATATATTGTTTTGTTTTTTCTTAATAATTTTTTTGTGTGTTTATAATTTAGTTGTAAGTGTGGGTCTATTTGTCAAATTAGTTGATGTTTTGGATTTTAATTATTTTTATGAACGAAAATTTGATTTACAAACCAATTAAATTATATAATATATATATATATATATATGATCTAAAAATAATGTTATAAAACAATTTAATGAAATATTGATTTGTAAAAGATGTAAAAAAATTAAATAAATACTAAATAAAATCCTATTTAAAATTTAAAAAGTATTAATAAATAAAATATGCTTAAAATTATTTACCAAAAATTTACTTTTGATTTTAAAATATTAAAATATATTATCGCAGATCGAAAACACAAAATATTATATATATCAAAATTTGTACCCGCAAATTTGCGGGCAACCACCTAGTAAAATATTAAACACAATCATCATTATATATATATCTACACATAATGACTCCCTTTAATTTCAACAATTACTATGAAAGTACGAAGATGAGAGGTATATTCACTGTCCAGAGCCGTGCCTCCATTAGAAGAAATGAGGGCTTTGCTTAGGGCATATTTCGTTAGTTTTTTCTTATATGACTGGTTATTATTTCGATTTAAGCATTTTATTAATTATATATTTTAATCCTTCATAATAGAAAATATCTATATATGGTTTATGTCAAAGCTTTATAGTAATTAGGGTAAAGTTAATATAGGCTAAGATGAAGAGAATCACAGAGTCTTGATTGTTATGGTTATAATGTCTTATGGCTACATAATGACATTTTAGTAGTTTATATAGTAAAATAATCAAATAAAAATAAAAATAAATATTTTTAATATATAAAATAGATAAAGAAAAAAATAATATTATTTATTCTACATTGTATTTTTTTCTGCATTGTAAATTGATTCAGAAACATTTGAGTATTTGGTTATTAATTTTACAAAATGCTAGTTACAGTAATAATTTGTATTGTAATTTAAAACATTGAAGCATTTTATTTTAACCACGCTTCTGTTAGTGATAAATGTTGGCTACGGCACTGTCACTGTCACTGTATAATACAATATATATATAGAATAAAACTGTCTCTTTATCAAAAAATAATATAATAATATGGAAATATGAGATTTTCTACCCCATTCACTGAAAATTAATTTCTGAAACTAATATTATTTTATTTCAAAGTGGTTACATTTAAATTATTTATTTTATATATTTAACTTTCTTCAGTGTATATACCATATAAATTAGTTATATGTAAAATTTTTAATCTTTATATTATTTTCAGTTTCATTTTATTTAAATTTAATTAATTCCCACATATTAAATTTACTTTTTCAACAGAAATTTATAAATATTATTTGATATTTAAAACATATATATTTATTATATTATTAAATTTTGATTTTATTTTTATTTACTTAAGATAAATTAAATAGATTAATTTTCAAATTATTATTTAATTTAACGAATCAAACCATTGTTCGACTAAAGTGTTTTATCGCAAAGCGCAAATAAGATCAGCAATTTGAAAATTTGATTAGTCATTTATATACACCAGTTATTATATTTAGTTATAGTTGGTTATTCACAAACAAAGTTGACTTGATAAATATGTCTTACTTTTGTATTTTCTAAGGTATATTAACCTCAATTAATTTTAATAATAAATATACGTCAATTTTATTAAAAGTATACTTTTATAATTAACTTTGGTCTTTCTTGTTACACTATATAAAATGTCATTAAACTTTTTAATATGTTAAGAATTTCATTAAGGTTATTTTTATCATTTACATTTGACAACAAAATATAAAAAAATTAAATATTTCTTAAACAAAATAACCAAAAGATATCAAATATATTTCTTGTAAGTTTGAATTTTCAATAATATATTTCTATATCATTTACTAATTTTTTTTTATAATTTCATTTTATTATAGGAAAAATTATTTTTTTATTATTTATTTTGAAATTACATATTGTACGATAATATTATAAAATGAAATTAATTTAGTTATGATTTATATAGTAGAAGTGTATATGTATTTATAAATAGAAATATTGCGTAATAATAATTACAAAAATAGTAATTAAATAATTTATAAAATAATTATACAAATCTATAACACTAATTCATTAGTTTATAACATATTACATTAAAAATAGAAAATCTGATCATCTAAAATTAAAACTGAATTTCAAATTTTAAATAAATTATTCTCATCAAAAATTAAATATGTTAACAAATAAACACGCGTAAAATTTCCACCCACTTAAAAATAATTAAAAATCAAACAAATTTATACTTAAATTATCTACATAACTAACATATTTAAAATACAAATTATAAATTAAACTAATTATATTTTGGTTAACAAAAAAAATAACCATTTTATTTTTAAAGTGCGGATCAAAATCTAGTATCTTATAAAATAGAAACATTGTATCAAAATTATATGAAAACATTGTATGTAACTTACGAAAATGATATTAAAACCGCATGTAACTCACGAAAATATAAAGGTATATTTGTTCTTATTTATAATTGTACCATTTCAATAAAAAGAATCTTCACACATAAGATTATTCTGCTATAAATGATATTCTTTAATGTAAGATATATATTTCAATTTATTAAATTTTATAATTTTATGAATTGAATAATTAGTTTAATTTGTAATTATTATTATTATTATAGTATTATCAAAAAATATTAAATTAAAATGAAAATTATAAATTTTTATATGTTTAAAAAGTAATTAATTTGTACATCATTTCTCATAATATCTTTCAATATGTTTAATGAAAATTATAAATATACATTCACTTTTTATTATTATAATATATGTTAGAGTAAATTAAAGCATGGTTTTTTGAAATACTACTAAGAAAAAGAGTAAAACAGTAAAACAAGAAGATGAGTAGATAAAAGATAGTGTTCTATTGATTAATAGAGCATGATTACAATGTAGTAATTCGGAAACCCTAGTTCTAGATGCATCCTTCTATTGTCAGAAGCGAATAATAGTTTATCCCCCTCTTTTAAGGTTTAGTCGTTCCTTAATAGGTCTTTGTGGTCGAAATCTAGGTTAAATCCTTCTATATACTTAAATGTGGAAAAATCTCTATTTATTATAAGTTTTTCACTTTACCCAGAGGTATGAGGAAAACGTGACCTAGAAGCCAGAAGTTGTTTAAGCATGAGGAGAAGGTCAGCATCCTTCTCTAAAAGGGAGAAATTTCTTTTTGGATTTATTATCTCCAAAAAATTTCCCCTTATCTTCTGATTTCATGAGTGAATTCGGAAGATAACAAGTGCCTTATGGTAGACTGGAATCATACATTTACAGCAGGTTTGTGGATGGGGTGAGCAGGAAGTCCCATATTATCTTGGCATGAAATGTAAAGAATCCGTAGGAGATGCTCTACTGCGAAGGCTTAGGAGAGACTATGATCACAACTCATTTTGGCACAGAGCTACATATGATCTGATGATCGTGGGGACTCGTGATCCCGAATTTGGATTACAATTGTAACATCCCGAGTTGTGATATGTGAAAAAAGGCTTAAGAAAATTGATTTGGCTAGCTATGTCACCAAAATTGACTTACCTTTTCTGTCACACATCCATTTAGAACTCCAGATTTAAGCGTGCTTGAGCTGGAGTAGTGAAAGGATGGTTGACCTATCGGGAAGTGATGCGCGATACCGTGTAAGTGAAGCCAGAGCACAGGAAAGGTCGGGTGGTGATTGCAGGGTTAGTAAAAAATGATTTCGAGTTTTCGAAAATTAACGACTGACCATCGGATGGGATGGGGCTCACAGATCGAGAGAGCGGGCCTGGATGGCCCATTAGCCGTGGACGGGTCGGGGCATTACAACAATGGTCTATGAAACCTGTCTGATGAAATGTTAGGAAAAACTCACCACACAAACTCGTTATAGCACTCTCTGATACACTTGTCGTAGTACGTTAGAAAATATGAGTTTGTAGATCTATGGAGAACAGAAGAAGAACACGGAATTATAGAAGATAGACACAAGAATTTGATATCCCAGAGTTCACCTAAATGTGGTTACGTCCCTGGGGCCTGGCAATGAGGCAAATCACTATAATCTCAAGTACAAAGATATAGTACCTCTCTCTCTCTCTCACAACCAAAGCTTACAACCAAGCTAGGTCTATTTTTGTCACCTTATTACGGCTTGCCAAGTTCAAGAGAAGAGTACACACGAACTCCTCTTATATAGTAGGAGTTTATTACATTAACCTAGTTGAATTAGGGCATTCGCCCCTTTCCATAAACCTATTAAGAAATATTCCAAAATACTTGCAACTTCCATAACTCCATGAGAAGTAATATTTCCAGGAACCTATCACCTTAAATAAAGTGATATTTCCTTTTCCTAATATGACTGTCCTTGTCTTGGTTTAAGTTATGCGATCTTGTTTGATTTCCATCACCAAATCCTGACGAAGTCCCTGAAGTATTCGCTGACGTAGTTCCTGAGGTAGTCTCTGAAGTAGTCTCGAATCCCAACATGAAACGTGGTCTTTATGGTGCATGGCCTTATGGGCACGTAGCCTTATTGTGATTATCTGATCTACAGGGTGCATGGTCAGACCAGATGATAGACTTATGAGCACACTGTCTTCCTACTTGTGAGCAGGAAATTATAGGGTAAATCGGTAGATATAACTCATGGAGGGCTACAATGGGCAGAAACTTTAGTTTGATTGGTGATGATCATGTATATCTGATAGAATTATTAATGGGAAGTTTTCTTCCTTTCATATGAGAAGCAATGCTCAACCTGGGGGTAGGAGAAGAGAGTTGTAGAAGGAATTCATCGTAGTAGATGTTCTGACCCTAGTTTGTTGCAGTTAATTTTTTAAAAGATTCTCCCTTCATTTGGATTTCCCTTTCTTGTGGGATATTATCAATGGGTCTAGAAAATGATGATTCTGGTGGCGAAGGAAATTTAAATTTTTAGAACTGAATCCTCGTTGAGTTTTGATATATTTCCTTTTATACAGGTGGCATATATTGAGTTGATTGTCCTATTTTTGTATAGTTGAGATATTCCGGAAAACCCTAGGCTTGATTCTATGGATTGCACGGTATATAGGCTTTGAGCATATTCATGGAATATTGACCCTGTGACATTTACTTTAGCTGCCCCATGGAGATGAAAGAGTATCCGAGATTTTTCTCTTGCTCGGTTCTTTTGTGGGCAGCTATTTGAGACTAGGCAGCTCTTTGGGGGTTATTTCTCTTTCGGTCTTTCCCTAGTTTTACATGGGATGATAGTCCGGAGGTTTATCAAGCGGCTATTCCATCAGCTCCCTTAAGGCATTGCAATTTTAAGGTTACATGGGGGATCGGTCCCTATTCTGATATAGGAGAGCACGGCATCTCTGAGATCCAAATGAATTTTTCCATGCCCTTAACAATGCATTTGTGGAGCCCTTCCGCGTCACAACAGTCTTATAACAGTGGGTTGGATGCTATGTTTTTTAAATTAGACCAGCCTTGTGGTTGCACCAGATTCAACCATGAACTGGTGTGTAGCCGGGTAAAGTCTAATCAGTGGTTTGACATAAACCGGACACGTAGCCGTGTCGGGTTTTTAAGCTATTGACGAAAATAAAAACCGTTAAAACTATCAAAAATCCATAAACAAACCATATGAACAAAAAGAACTACTTTATATTTACAAGGTTCTATATCTGATAATTATTTATATTTTAATTATATATCATATTTTCTAGCATTATTTTAAAATGTATATATTAAAAATTTATTGAATCAAGTTTTTGAACCAGGTTTGACCCTGTTGAACCATTTTGAACTATGATCTGGTTCAGCTTCCAGTCTGGTCTTAGAAACATTGGTCGGACAATATTTCTGTGTTCAGGGATTTCTTAGATGCAGTTTTGTTGAGAGATACTTGCTCTCCTTTCACAGTTCAACCTGTTGACTTGTACAACCTTGACCGCTATCCAGGTGTTGGGAGAGTTTCACGGTATACATTTTGGTATAAACGACATATTGGCTATGATTGGTTATCTGGTGGAATGGCGGAATCGCGTTTCAAACAAGATTACGCAAGTATTCTACCAATTAAGAAAATTCGTGGAATAAAAAAATATAAAAATGTACGTTTTTGCTGACAAAAATATAAAAAAAAATCTTTACTAAGTAGAGAAGTGAATTTTAGTGGATTATTCTTAAAAGCAACACTTTCATATTATTAAATTATATGATAACTCCATTTCAAATTTTTAAATAAATAGTAATAAATATTTTAATGATAAAATTATATTAGAGGTTTTTAAAAAATATTATAAGATGTCAATCTATTATTAATGGTGTCATGCCGAACATAACTTGTGTACTTTGAAACTTAAAAAAAAAAGGAAAAAGAGATGTGTTAGAAAAATCAATAACCAGAAAGTTCATGGCTCCAGATTTGTAGTGATGAACGTACTCCGGTCTTTTCTCCCTTGATATGTATACAAGATGAGGGACTTCTTTCTCGTCTCCTACACCTCCCTTATTCTCCCATACCACCTGCGCATACACACATAAAACAAGACTGGGATATAGTTAAGCTACCGTTAATATATATATGTAATTATGTATAATACCTTAACTATAGTTGAATGATTATTTGGTTTTGCGTTTGAGAAAGTTGTCAATTCGTCGTCCGCGTCCAACAAGTAGGAGTCTCTGGTGGAATCTTCAACTTTCCGCCTTAACTTCTCGTACTCCTCCTTAATATTCATTAACAAAAACATACAAAGACTTTAATAAAACATCAAAACGTCATACACATAGCACACTAATATACTCAAATATAGTTACTCTATATTTTCTTGTGAACTTGTAAATTTAGATACAGAAAAAAAAATTACAAAACCGTAAATACTCAGAATTTTTGACAAACTTTCGAACCATGTTTCACATTTTTGAGATTCAAAACCAGTTCACCGGTTTTTTGGTCTCTTTCCGTGTTTAGCGGTTCAAACAAAATCCAATTTTTAACTCAATATATCGGCAAGAAAAATGGTTCCCCGGTAGACCGGTCAAACCCCCGGTCCGATTAAAAGAACCTCGTTTTTTTCTAAACAAACACATATGCGGAACTAAAACAACTATCATTACCTTCGTCATTTTCCAGTCTTTACTGAACTCTGGATCGTATGGTTCGTCTAAAGGGTTTAAGAAATATCTAAAAGGAGCTCTAACTCTAACGTTGTATTTCTTGCAGAAGGGAACCCAAATCTTGGCGAACTTGGAAGTTTCCTTGAGAGAGAAGTAAGTGAGAGGTGAACATCCATCGTCCGACACATAACACGCTAGCTTATTCGCTGGATAATTTAAAGCTAACAGCGAAAGCACGGTGTTCACTACGATTATCGGCGGCTCTCGAACAGGATTGGCGGTGGGCACGAACATATCTACCGAAGGAAGGTCACAAATCCTGAAATTAAGAATTAGTAGGCCTATTAAAAAATAGAAAGACAATACATACATGAATACTATTTCTTGATAGAAAAACTAAGAGCTAAGTCATAGCTAGTTAGCAGGGTGATGATACAAAATTAATGAGAATATTGATTTCACGAACAACAACCGCCGGGAATAATTACTCAATAAATTAACAAACAAGATAATATTTACCACCAATCTTGATACGTGCCTGTTAGTAAGTTACTAATCAAATAATAAATTTCGACACAATAATAATTTATCATTACATATTAGATAAATTTGTATAAATTCATACATATAAATATGTGTATATGTATATAATAAAAATTACTTACGTACAAATATCAATCTGATTATTTTCAAAAAAAAAAAACTATCAATCTGATTATTTTTAGGGAAATTTGATCACATATACATTGTACGATAAGCATGTGTACATAGCAAATCAAAAGCTATGATATTTGTGTAATATTTGCCATATTACACTTTCTCACTTTTACCTCTCTTTTTAATTCAATTTATAAGTTTAAAAAATTATAATTTGAATTTGTTATATACTTATTAAAAATATAGATTTTTTTTTTGTATATGACATGTTTTAAATGTTGTAAAATTGACAGATATTTGTAAACTACTCTAATTTTCTTCATAATCCATATCTCCATATCATACGTCATATTTTCCATCTATTATATTAAAACAGAAGTCATGACTTCTAATTCATGTATGATTTTTTTAAAAATGGACTACTTACAAGACTTGGTCACACTGCATTTTTATCTATTATTAATCTTCATATTAAATAATATCATTTAATATCTTCATTTTATTTAAGATAAAATAAATATAAATTTTAAAAATTCTAACAAAATCTTTGAAGAATCTTTTAAGAATCCTTTTAAAATTTATTTTCAATTTCTAAAATTGATTAATTTAAATTTTAGTTGTCATAAAATATAATCAGAAATTTAACTTTAATTTAGTTTTGATTTATAAACAAAAAATAAAATTATATAAAATATTGTAATGATAATAATAGCCACTTAAAATGATTACTTTTCAAAAATTCATTTTACAAAGATTTTAAAAAGATTTTGTTGGAGAGCAATATCCATTTCTGTTTAATTATATAACATGTATAAAAAATAAATTATCTTAAAAATTTATATATACAATATTCTATTATATAAACTGAATAAACAAAACAAATTACTAAAAGAAATCTAGCACTTTGAATTGCGGGTCGGGATTATAGTAAATTAAATACAAAATAATTCTGAAGTATGTCATTTCTAACAAATCTAACATTTTAATTAAAATTATTATATTGAATTAAATATGATAAAATTATTTTAAATTGATAAGTTAGTATTTTTATTTTCATAAATATAAAACATTTATTCTAAAATTATAATATGTTGGTAGAATGGTTTAACATTAATAAACTATATAATACATGTATAAAAAGTTAACTTTTCTTAAACTTTTATACATACAATAATTTATTATATAAACTGAATAAACAAAACAAAATTTTCAAGGAAATCTAATACTTTGAATTACGGATCGGGATCATAATAAATTAAATATAAAATACATACATAATAAGAAGCAACATATATATATATGTTTGTATGTGATCATTTGAAATAGTTAGTCAATTAACAACATGAAAACTATAAAATTATTGTAGTTGAAATAGTGATTTAAACATATGAATAATATTAAAATATATACTAATTAAATAAACCAAATATATATATAAACATGAAAATAAATACCCGCACGGTTGTGCGGGTCAAAATCTAGTATTATTTTAAATGATAGTATAGTGTGATAAATTTATTTTTCTCTTCTTTTGTAATTTATATCTCTTTCTCTGCCTCTTGATTCTTCTTACTCACTACTTGATCAGTTACACTGTTTTGTTCTCCAACACTATTGCCACTCATCATCTATTTCTCTAAAGAAATTTTAGAAAATTTCATATATACACTTTGTGGGTGTGTCAAGTATTCCATATCATAGTATGTATAGCATAGTCACGTAATGGATATAGGGTTTAGGGTTTATGATTAGGGTTTGGGTTTAGGGTATATTGTTTGAGTTTAGGGTTTAGGGTTTAAGGTTCAGAGTTTGGTTTTAGGGTTTAGGGTTTAAGGTTTGGGTTTAGGACTTTAGATTTGAGTTTAGGATTTTAGATTTGGGTTTAGGATTTTAGATTTGGGTTTAGGGTATATGGATTTGTGTTTGTTTATTTGTCTTTCCCTATACTATATGATTTGGGTTTAGGCTTTAGGGTTATTCTCTCTTTCTCTCTCAATTTATCATACTATACTGTATTTTAAATTACAGTATAATATGATACGTTTCTTTTTCTCTTCTTTTGCACTTTGTATCTTCTTTTTTGCCTTTTGATTATTCTTACTCACTACTTGATCAGTTACATTGTTTTGTTCTCCAACACTTTCGCTATCAGTTCTCGCTCTAAAGAAATTTTAGAGAATTTCATATATACAAAGTTTGTGGGTGTGTCGAGTTTTCCATACCATAATATGTATAACATAGTCACGTAATGGATAATGGTTTGAGTTTAGGATTTAGGGTTTAGAATTATGGTTTGTGTTTAGGATATATGGTTACGGTATATGGTTTGGGTTTAGGATTTGGGTTTAGGGTATATAGTTTAGGTTTAGGATTCATAATTTGGGTTTAAGGTTTATGGTTTAGGGTTTGGGTTTAGGATATATGGTTTGGGTTTAGGGTTTATGTTTGAGTTTATAGTTTAGGATTTGGGGTTTAGGGTTTATAGTTTACATTTATGTCTGGAATAATCTATTATATATCAATGTTATATATAAAATAGTAAATAGTTCGAGCGTTTGATAATACACACGCTCACTCTCCGTAAAGGACTATAAAGTCTGATTATGGCACAAATTGACACACTTTTCCATGTATGGCTATATTCTTAATTGTCAGAGATCATATGAATATTAAGCAAATTGACCCTTATTTTTAACACTTAAGTTTTGACGAACGTATAGCCAGATTTTTATTAAATTGAATACTTTTGATGTTATATGCTCAAACCTTAGATATGTATTGTATTTTCGTCCACAGCTTCGTCATGATCAACACTGTTTCTTTGAATCGAGAATATGTAAATTTTTATGATATTTTTGTTCGACCAATATTTGTTATAAGCAAAATGGGTTTATTTGATGTTGGTAATATTAAGAAATAAAGTTTTGTACGTGTGCTCTTTTATCAAAACTTACTAATGGAAGTTTATAAAAGTTCTACATTAGAAATTTGTCAACCTTTCACTAGTATATATGGATACATATAGTAGTGTGTTGAAATAGATATGTCATCGGCTTTCAAAGGCTGGTCTTGTATTTCAAATTGTGAATACAATAGAAGATGTAGGATCTGGGTGGTTTGGGGTCCCAAAACAAGAGTAACTCCTTGTTTTAAGAGTGGGCAAGTCATTACTTGTTCAATTCTTTTGGAAGGTAAGGAGGATGAGATTCTTTGCTCTTTCATATATGCTTCGAATTCAATGGAAGAGAGAAAGGAGTTGTGGGCAGACTTGAAAACGCATCATGATTCTCCCTTGGTGAGGAATAAGCCATGGATTATCTTTGGAGATTTTAATGAAATTCTGGATATAGAGGAGCACTCAGGTCACAAAGAAAATCAATTCCAGCTGAATGGTATGAGGGATTTTTATTAGGGATATTACATCCCACATCGGGAATTCTAAGGGACATTAACTAATATATAAAGGGTTAGGGCCAGTCCACTAATTGCCAATTGGTTTTAAGTTGGAAGCCCATAACTAACCCGAATCTAACATGGTATCAGAGCCCAGATCCTAAAATACCATAAACTTCTAATTAATATTAACCCTACCCGACCGGGTTTATAGGTCGTAGTTAACCCTTCCCGACCGGGTTTATAGGTCGTAATTAACTCGCTCGACCGAGTATAACTGTCTTAAAGTTCCGAGATTTCTGGCCGATAAGAGCCATCGTCTCGAGGAGGGATATTAGGGATATTACATCCCACATCGGGAATTCTAAGGGACATTAACTAATATATAAATGGTTAGGGACAGTCCACTAATTGCCAATTGGTTTTAAGTTGGAAGCCCATAACTAACCCGAATCTAACAATTTTCAGAATATGGTGAATCATTGTACATTGATGGACATGGGGTATCAAGGTCCCAGATTAACATGGTGTAACAAGAGAGACAATGGGGTGATATGCAAAAAACTGGACAGAGTGCTTATGAATGATGCTTGGGTTCACACTTATCCACAGTCATATAGTGTGTTTTAAGCAGGAGGCTGCTACGATCATCTGAGATGTAGAATAATTATCCAACAGGAATCAATGAAACCAAAAAGATCATTCAAATTTACAAATCCTCTGACAGAGTTGCCTGAGTTTATTCCGATGGTGAAAACATTTTGGGCTGAGAGAGAACCATTGTTCAACTCAACTTCTGCTCTGTATCTTCTCTCTAAAAAGCTATAGGATTTAAAGCCTTTGCTCAGGAACTTGCGTAAGGAACAAATAGGGGACATAAAGCGCAAAACTAAAGAAGCATGGGTCAGGCTATGTGCTTGTCAAATTGCAACTTTACAAAACCTTGGTTCTTTGAGAATGATGGAGGAAGCTACAGCATTTAACAGGTGGAGCTTTCTATCGCAGCTGGAAGAAAAAATCTTAAGTCAGAAGGAAAAGCTTCACTTGTTAAGTGTTGGTGTGGAAATAATAAACAGTTCTACCAGGCAGCAAGACTAAGAGAAGTTAGAAATTCTATTCGAGAAATAAAGAGAGGGGATGGCTCTATAGTCAGCACTCAAGATGAGATAAAAAGAGAGGCTAATGCAAACAGTCACGGAGGAGGAGAATAAACAGGTCTTATTTAAGATGGCAAGCACTAAGTTACCGGGACCAGATGGTTTCACTTGCAAATTTTACAAATCCTGTTGGCCGATCATCAGCAAATATTTTGTGGTGGCAATCCAATTTTTTTTCTTTTGAGAAAGGCTTTCTGCCTAAAGGTGTCAACTCTACCATCTTAGCTCTCATTCCGAAGAAGAACGAAGCAATCACATGGGAGACTATCGACCCATCTCTTGTTGCAATGTGATATACAAAGTCATCTCCAAAATATTGGCAAGAAGGCTCAAAACTATACTGCTGACATTTATTTCACCTAACCAGTCTGCGTTTATTAAGGACCATCTCTTGATGGAGAATGTCCTTCTAGCGTCCCAGCTGTTAAAGAGTTTCCACAAGAGCAACATTGCGCCTAGATGCGCAATTAAAATTGATATCTCTAAGGCGTTTGATTCGGTTCAATGGCCTTTTATTCGAGCAGTACTCAAGGCAATAAGAATCCCAAATAAGTTTTTTGAATGGATCATGAAGTGTGTAGAGTTAGCATCTTTCTCTTTTCAGGTTAATTAAGAATTAGCAGGCTATTTTAACAGCTATCAGGGGTTGAGACAAGGCTGTTCTCTATCTCCTTACCTCTTTGTTGTGTATGAAAGTTCTCTTGAAGATTCTTGATAAAGCGGCTGCTGAGGGAAAAATAGGATATCATCCATATTGTAAAGACCTACAGCTCACACATCTCTGTTTTGCGGATGATTTGTTGGTTTGTGCTGATGGGAAACAACAATTGCTAGAAAGTATTCTCCAAGGTTTTCATAGATTCGAGGAGATATCAGGATTGTCTATTAGTCTTGAAAAATCTACATTGTACACGGCTGGTGTAACTGATATAGACAGAGAAATGATCATTAGCAATATCCCTTTAGCATCTGGGTCTCTTCTGGTCAGATACTTGGGGTTACCACTAATGACAAAGCGCATGACCTCGGCTGATTATGCTCCATTGATTGAGCGAATTCGCAAGAAAATAACATCATGGACAGCTAGACAGTTGTCATTCGCAGGAAGGCTGCAATTTGTTAATACAGTCATCCATAGTCTCACAAACTTCTGGATGTCAGTATATAGGTTACCTAACAAATGCACCAAAGAAGTGGATCAGATTTGTTCAGCTTTTCTCTGGCCACGTCCTGCAATGAGCTCTAAAAAAGCTAAAATAGCGTGGTCAGTGGTCTGTAAGCCAAAAGAGGAGGGATGCTTAGGAGTGTGATCACTGGAGGAGACTAATAAAGTCAGTTGCTTGAAGCTTATATGGAGACTTCTATCAGCGGATTCTGTGTGGATGAAATGGGTGGAGCGCTACCTGATAAGAAAAGGATCCTTATGGCAAACAAACAAAAAAAGTAGTTTGGTTCTTGGATTTGGAAGAAAATTCTAAAATAAAGGAATCGTGATAAGGGTTGAAATCAGGAGTGGAACAAAGACGTCTTTCTGGTATGATGAATGGTCACAGCTGGGAAGAATTATTGACATCATAGGCACTAGAGGATGTATCGATCTAGGTATACCTATAACAGTAACAGTTGAGTTCGCCGTTCAAAGGTATCGAAGTCATCACCACAGGGTTGCTCATATGATTGATATTGAGAATGAGATTATGAAACTGAGATTGCAGGGTTTGACTTTAGACATTGATATTCAGTTATGGAAAGAAGTGGGAGACTCCTTTAAGACGCAAGACTGCAGACGCCACGAGTTAACTGGTCTCAAGCCGTTTGGTTCAGAGGAGCAACACCGATATATTATGTTTCCATGACCGCTTGGCCACAGGCGTACGAGTTCAATGATGGAGCCCCCAGTCGGAATCTCAATGCGTCTTGTGCTTGGGCCATTTGGAGACACGAGAACATCTATTTTTCAGTTGTTCGTATTCTCAGCAGATTTGGAAGGGCTTAACAGCTAATCTGATGGGTTCTCACTATACAGAAGACTGGAGCTGTATTCTGGAGATTTTGGTTGAAAGTGGAAGGAACGACACATATATGTTTCTTCTTAGATATGCTTTTCAAAGCTCTATTCATACAATATGGAGAGAAACGAATGGAAGAAAACATCGAGAAGTACACCACACATCGACTTCTCTACTCAAATTCATTGATTAAGGAGTGAGGAGCCAGATATCATTTCTATGCATAGGAGGAAGTCGACGTTTTTCAACTGCGCTAAAGACCTGGTTTGACATCAAAGGGTAGTGCCAGCTCAAAAGCTCTATATTTGCTCTCTAGTTATTATACTTAAACAATCCCAGAACAAGTCACACATGATGTAAAAAATTTATTTATTATTTAAATTTAACATTCTTTCAAAAAATAGATATGATATGTCATATGTGGTTCTCCACACATATGCGCATAATCATCTGTCTTGCTCGGCGTAAGATTTGGACATTTGGTGCACAAAAGAAATCTGTTTCTGAACCATATTAGTATTTGCTTTTGGTCCTTTTCCTTGCCTAAACTAAAACATCATGAACTTTTTTACAACAAAATATTTTTTCTCAAATGGCATGCATTCTATTTTGTTCGCCCAATATATTTTACCGGGACGCGTTAGTCCAGGTGATAAATAGATTGCAGCTGCAATAACCGCCACCTGAGTTCGATTTGCACTGGGAAGGATACTTTACGCTAGAAATGATATTAGCGCCGACTGATCCCAGGCCTGGAGAGATTATTTGGGTCGAAGGTCTAGACACTCCTAGTTAACAAAAAAAAAGAACTTTGGGAAGAAAGTTTTGTTAGATTGAGATTCTTATATTTCTGCATGATTTTAGCTAAAGTGCACATGTGCAGCAACTGTTACATATGGTGACTCTCCTTCTTTGCTTTAAATAATCTTCTATCCTCAAAATTCTCCAAGATAAGTTTTAGTTCGCAGAGATTATTTTCAAGTGATGTGTGAATGTTCTATCATAGTTTTGTTTTAGGATTTTGATTTTAGTTAAGTCCCATCATACTAATAGATCAATTTAAACTTAAGGAAAAATAGATGATATCTTATCTCTTTGGTCTTATTTATGAAAACTCCTTCTCAAATGTTTCGGTTTTCCAGTTTATATATTCTTTAAGATCGCATCTATCCTATTAATTTAGAGTTTTATTTGAATTCTTCTATGGCATATCTTTAATTTAGACCTATAAGGCTATAACTATGTTGTGACTAAATATAAAGGCATGTTGTTTATCTATCTATATTATTAAAATAGAAATACATTTTGAAAATGCCCCTAAGTTTTTGAAGTTATTTACATTAGAATGCCATTGAAGTAATAAATTAATTTTCCTTAATTATAGTTGTCTTTTCTGATTTGTAAATGCATTTTCCTTAATTATAATTGTCTTTATTGAACCTATATTTAAGTATGCTTGTCTTTATTGAACCTATATTTAAGTATGTTTGTCTTTTCCTAATTTAAATAATAAATTTAAAAATTTAATGTATTTTTAATTTAAATAGTAGATTTTCTTAATCAAATATTTACGAAAATAGATTTCCCAATATACTTCGTTTTAACATGTTAAATATTTTTAATATTTTAATATTTATTGGTAAAATAATAATAAAAAATAACACATCATAATCAATTTATATAATATATAAATAAAATATTAAATAATTTATTCATATATTATTAGTATAATGGTTTCATAATATAAATCTAATTAGTTATAAATGTTGGATTTGTTTATACGATACACTGTGGTATAATAGACGATCAAAATCACAAAATATAATTATTCAACGTAATAAATGAAATTGTTATGTTTTAAAATGATCTATTAATAATTATGTAATACATTTTAATTTACAAATATATATATATATATATATATATATATATATATATATTATACCATTAGTACAAATAAAAATTTAAAATGAAAGCAAATATTTATATGGTCACGGATCAAACTCTTGAAATAAACAACAACATTACTAAATTATTTTTCTTTAACAAATTTATTTTGATAGAAATATAGTTCCAAATATGTTTATATATGTATTTATAAATTATTTTATTGGGATGCTAAGATTTTGGAATTGGAAAAAAAATATGACCCACCTCTATATTATTTTTATCAAGAAATTTAAATTTGTATCAAAATATTTTACTAACCTTTTAATTTTAAGTTTTCTTATAACTGCAATAGTTAATTTTCAATCGGGATTTATGTGCAAATATTACAAATTCATCATTTAATATAAACACAAAAACTAAAAACATAAAATAAATATTCGTCCGGTCGGACGGGTCAAAGTCTAGTAATATCTTAAATATGGTAACATTAATAGATAAATTTACTGTTCAAAATTCATTTAGAATTTCTTCAAATCTTTTGGTGACAGCAATATATTTGAAAGAAATATTTTTGAACTAGTTTTAATAGTCAATCCGTGAACTAGCTGAATAATATATTAGTTTTGATGAATGTGGTGACCAACAGTTGGATGATTTGTAGATATGTTGCACCTATTTAACCAAGGTATATAAACTTAATTGGACATACTTTCATCCAAAACTATAGAATATATATACTTTATGAGACTATTATATAATTAACATGTAAAATATATCACTATTTGTAGTTTGAGTAACATTTTTCCTTAATATTTTCATAAGATAAAGATTATTTGAATACATTAAAAGTTTAATAAACCAAATGAACTAAAAAATAACATTTCCATCAAACCATTTAATATCTATCTTATTAAAACAGAAGTACACATATAGAATACCCCTTAGTTTTCAGTGTTATTTACAATTGCATGCCACTGAGAATTAAATTGAATTTCCTATTTTAATGCTTGTCTTTTTCAGTTATATTAATTTGTTTCTTTTTCTTTCATATTCTAATGCTTGTCTTTTTCAGTTAGATTAATGTGTTTTTTTTCTTTCATATTTTAATGTTTGTCTTTTTAGTTACATTAATATATTTTTTTATTCTTCAAAATTAGTGATATTTTAAAGTTGTTTTTTCGTCAATTTAAAGTTGTCAAAACTATTTGAAAATATTTAAAATATATATTTATTCGTCATCCAAATATTGAAGTTCAACCTTTTTTTAATTTTTAATTTAAATATTTTGGCTTAAATTACTCAAATTTATATGTTTTGAGAAATTTAAAATATATATAAATTTTGAAAATTTTAAAATAAATCAAACGGGTTATCCGTATTCAAACCAAACCCGCAAATATCCTAATCAAACCGAAACTAAAATTTATAAATATTTGAATGTTGCTGAAATATTTATAAATTTACAAACAAAGATAAAAAAATTGACACCCGCTCAGTCGAGCGGGTCAAAATCTACTTTTTTAAAAATGAATAAACACAGTACACACTAAGTATATTTAGTAACAACCAATTTCTTATACCAACAACATTAATGGAAAGGTAATAACAATACGTTGTAATATTCTTCTTACTATTTTATGGAAATACTAGTGGTTGGCCGGCGCTACGCGCCGGGATTCGGATAAAAATTCAAATTGGTTGTTTAGATATTTTAATCTATTTTGTTGAATGTTTCGAATTTAATTTTAATTTTACAAATTTACTGTTCCTGTTTTTAGAGTTTATCCAATTGGATTGTAATTTTAAAATTTCAGGAATGAGACTTTGTAGAAATTAAAATGTGAATGTTGAAGCTACAATTATAGAGTTTAAAGTAATTATTTGTAAAGTTTAACCAAACAATGTTTTTCTATATCAGTTGATTTATAATATTGATTTTCCTATTTTATTAGAATTTTTGCTATAGCGCATTTTCTTAGATTTATAGGATATAGTTTCCTACACTATCAGGAGAAGCTTAAATTCCATTAATGAAAATCTGAAAGTAAAACATTTAAACTTCAGCTTAAATATAAAATGAAAAGAAAATAACAATACCACGAACCTTATTTCTACACATTACCAAACCACAACATATAATCATCATCATGCAGTTCCATGATGGTAAAGCCTTAGAAAGTAACGGAATTCATGCAGTAAATAAATTATAAACGCTTTAGATTGTTTCTATAACTTTATTTATGCATACGATGAGATAACATCATCAATAATCCACGTATCTAGACTCGTCCAGGCGGTTTATAGTTGGAGATTCAGGCGGTTTTAGTGGAAACGAAGAGGAAAATAGCAATCTTAAAGAAAGGGGTTGATTACTCAAGGGAAAAACTCAGAATTAATGCCGGATTAAAGTAGTTGTGAGGAAAGAAAGAAGTTGTGTTCTTTGCTCGACACGTGTCGCGATTTGGGCATAGGAGAGGTGACGTGGCTGACTGTGGAGAGTTTCATGTCAACTTTATTAGTATAGATGTTACAAATTGTTTATTCCTCTTAGTATATTAAATAAGTGTATACAAAGGTTTTTGAACATTCTATTATTTTGCAGAAACATCGTAGTATATAAAACGATAGATTATGTGTATTAGATCCAATGATAACAAGATTCAAAAATAAAAAGTTTTAGAATATTTTCCGAAATTCTGATTCCTTTTCTTTTATTTCTAATTTATAATACAGAATACAAGTTACATAAAATAAGATTATTTGTTAGAAGAAATTTCAATCATATATGAAAGATATGTAATGAAATTTAAGTTACATACTATGTTATAAGATTATTTAAGTACTTCAAATTTTATTTTATTCTACATGAAAGATATGTGATGAGCTTAGAACTAAACAATTGATAACACATGATTTTTGATCCAAATTATCAACATACAAATTTTTGTAAAAATATAACTTAATTATTAACTTCCAAAAATTGTTGTCAAAATAAAATTTAAAATCTGCACTAACAATAGATAAAATCCAAATAACCAAACATCCAATATAATAAAATTGTAACAATTTTGTTGTGTGTGCTTTATAAATTAAATAAAAAAACATAATATGTGTTTTAACGCGGACAATACCCTAGTTTATATTTTAAATGTAACTTTCAATTCAATTTTCTGGCTCCTAAAATTTACATCATAGGAACCCAAATGATCTTATTTGTAAAATTACTATCATAATGTTTTTAACAAATCTTTACAATTATAATAATCTAAGTTCCTTTGATACTTCATCTGCGGCTGAAAATCTTTTGAAATTTTATTATTTTATTGATGAATATTAACTCTCAACCAGTTTCCTAAAATAAATGTAGCCGTCGTTTAGGTTTTATTGAGTCTAAATCATAAAAATAAGTTCAATAAATAAATAAATAAAAATATTTTGAATAAATATAGGAGATGACATTATTTTGTCTGGTTAGTTGAAATAGCGTTTTCAATAATATCATTTTATACATGTCTTAGTGTCTTATTATATTAGGTGTATGATGGAAATTTTACCTTTCAGCAAGTCTATTTAGATAGGGTTTATCTTCAGCAGGACTCCACTTTATGCAGGTAATAATCAGCCACATGAATGAGAAACAATATTCACAGAGGAAAGCAACGAGCCAAACACTGTCGTTCTCTCTCATATACAGGATTCGGTATAAAAGGAGAGAAAAGAGAAGACCCAGAATGGTGATATCCACAACTCTTAAGACAAAGCTAATGTGTGAGATCCTTTCGCAAAGAGGAGGGAAAGAAGAGCTTGAAACCGTCATTGTAAGAGTTTTATTGCAGTTCTTAGATTATATTTGGAAAGGCATTAAGAAAAAAAAAACAGTTTGACATCTATGCATGTATGCATATATAATGGTTTCTTCTGTGCTGACAAAGCACATATACATTTATATGAATTGAACTAGAATCGTCTACATTTCAATAGCTTACTAGGTTAAAATTTACGCCTTATGTGCGTCAAACATTATTTATACAAATTATTTTTGCATATACTATTTATTTTATGTTCATTTTACCTATAATAAGATAATAAATTTATTGAATAATTTAAAATCGAATAAATATTATGTAAATAACTAAATCAGAGTAAGCATATAAATCAAAATAGCCACTCTTGTCTATTTACAATAATTTTATTGGTAAATAATCAAAATAATTATTTTATTTATTTATATATGGTATATTTTCATACATATATAGTATATTTTAATTTGAATATTTATAAATTTAGGTTTCCAACTCATATAATTGTATTAATATTTGTATATTTTCTGTAAAAGTTTTAAACTATCAATCACAAAATTTTTAAATGTGAGATTTTTAAAAATTTTAAACCACTATTTTCAATGGAAATTTTTAAATTAATATATTTATGCATTTTATATGATATATATAATCTGAATATCTATTAAATGAGACTTCATATTCATATGACTTTATGATCCTTTGTATCTTATTATAACAAAAAGAGGTTATACCATTTCTCAAAAATACTCAATGTGAGATTTTTAATAATTTTAATAATTTATAGTCATTTTAAAATTTTAAAATATAAGATATAATAAAAATCTAAATTTTATTATATGGTTAATGTGATTGTTTAACTATCAATAATATAAATTAAACAAAGATTATGGAGGATACAAAAAATGCTATTAAATGTTTATTATTCAAGATTATTAATTTCATATATATGTTAATCATATAACGTAATTCTGTATATTTTATTTTGTACTACTAATCAATTTGATAGTTAATTTAATCATTGTTTATACGGCAATGGAATCATTTTTGTAAACTAATCATTCTGAAAATTTTCTGTTTCAAATAACTAATTGTAAAATTCTCTTGTTACATGGAATAAAAAATAAGTGCATTATTTTGTCAAAGCAATAAGAGATTAACCACTAAGCTATGTACCAACTATTTGAGAGCTCCAAACTTTCTAATTGGAGTCAGATCTGAAGCATTGCTTATCCAAACTGCATTTAAGCTGCAGTTCATTTGATACAAAAAATGGAAAATATTAGGGGCAGTGTATACACTAGTAAAAATCTTCCGGATAGCCACTGCGAAATCGTAAGCGAAAAACCGAGGCTATATAAAAACCAGCACACAATTCTATGTTGAAAAATTACATTGGCTTAGCATGACTAGTGTATTGGAGGCTTGTTGCTGAGCAGTAGCTGCTTGTTGGGACATAAGTGTTTGAAGGAGCTGATTGATTACAGCCCTTGTTGTGGCCATGTCCTCCTTCACCAGCAGCCACAGTTTTAAGCTTGTCTCCAGACCACTCACACGCATCTCCACCTCCAGGTTGCGGGCCAGAGAAGATGGGACTCTTGCAGATGGCGCATGTTCCCTATACTGTCACTGTCGAGTCCATAAACATGCCCCTTCTTAGCCTTACCATTCTGAAAGCAAAACAAAATCATCGAACGATCTTTTTAAATATTCTATATATTTTTATCATAATATTATTTGTAAACTTTTATAAATGATTTATAACTGTTTAAATTTTTTTACACAATTCCTTTTATAAATGTTTATTATAATTTTATAAATTGGTTTATAAAATCTTATTAAAGATAAATATCCACTGCTGTTGATTTAAAAACCTTACGAATGATTTATAAAAATTTATATAAATATAAAATATTATATATGATTGTATAAACCATTAAAATGAATTAATATAAATTTTTTTTTAAAATTCTTACAAACGATATATTAATCATTCAAAATTCTTTCAACCTCATATAAATAATTTATAAACCTGTTTTATATTGCATGAATAGTGAAAATGATGTTTTATATATGTATATTATGTTTTATATAGGAAAATAAAATTATTTTTAACATTGGTTTATAATGAGAAAATAAAGCAAGTATGTTTCTTTTATAAACTAATTTAAAAATATATTAAATTATTAATGAAGAAAAAGAAATGATAAGCATTATATAGACTATCCATAACTTTAAATAGTTAGTATAAATGATAATGTGAAAAATTAAATGGATTTAAAATTGCCTCTTTTAGACTTGGTTAAAATAAATGTAAATGAAAAAATCATAGACCAATTAAATTATAACTTTTTCTCAAAATTACATATGATGAACACCTGAGAAAGAATATATTAATCATGTTCTCTTTGAATGTCCACCGGTTTTACAAACATAGACTCTGTCAAAAATACTTTCAGCTCCCGGATTTGTTTCCGGGACCCTCGGTGTTCTCTAACATAGATTATATCTTTTGGAGATTACCAAAAAATTATGATTTTGGTTCTAACAAGCTAGCACGAGGTGTTAGATATTCCCTTTCTACTATGTTTTATGTCGATTCTATGCATCCGGTCTGGTTTTCCGAACCAATCGAGCATAGACCATAGTTAGTTTATTGTTGTTAAAAAAAGATTAACACCTAAGAAAAAATCACTTAAATGATTTTTCAATTAATATATAGTAACATATTATCACTTCATAATAAAAGAAACCTAAATTACAGAGTAACGAAAATCCTCTTCCTTTCTCTTTTTATTATTCTCTCCTCTCTTCCCATAAATTTTAATTTTGTTTTTTTTTTGTTATTTCACCAATAACCCAAGTTGACCTATACACTCCGATCTCTTTAATTGTATTAACTTATCAAAGAATTAGAATTATAATGTGCAAACTTCGTCACTACTTTCTTCATAATAGAAAGTGCATAGAAACACATAAAACACTAAATTAATTTCAGTGAGCAACAAAAATAAGGACATGATAAGGAGATAAAATAAAGAGAGAAAAAAAAATAATTTTCAAAACTAAAAAAACACACACAAGTGTCATAAGTTTGATACAATTTAATATTAAAAACATGGAGTTAAACTCCTAAATTCACATTCCTTCGGTTTCAGTTTACATTCCTTCGGTTTCAGTTTAATTATTGTTGTAATGTAAAAAAAATGTTAAATATCAGTATTTTTTAGAATTTCAATGAAAAATTTAGTAATAGTATTATTAATTATTTTATTGTTTAATATGTTTAGATGTATATATAATGATGTTTTATTTTTAAATATATAAAATAAATGTTTTTTAAAAAAATAAATGGAGAAAATGTAAATCCCAAATGGACAGTAGTAAATGCTTATTCTAACGATTTATAAAAGTTACATATATTGGGTGTCTTAGCATCAGCTATACATCTGTAATGTTATACAATAGAAATCAAGTTTGGAATTTGAATTCAGTAGATGTAAATTATCATCAATAAAATAAGCCAATATAATAAATTTAGCTCAGCTTTACAAGTTAGAACTGAAAAACCAAATCGTTATGATTTATTGTGACTTCATTATTGGGCACTTTGTATCGATATCCCTCTCCCTTTTTTATTCTTAATAATGATGTAATTATGATAAAAATAATAATGTAATCATATATATAATGAGGAACTTTCTTCTCTTCTCAGGACATCCACATCAGCAAACTTTAAATGGTTGTGGGTCCCACGTTCGGTTTGGTTTAGTCTTTTTTTTCTGTTTTGATTTTGGTTGTCTCTTCGGTTTATAATCTTTTTGGTTCACTTGGTTATCAAGGTGACTTTTGTTAATAAACTAAAATTCGCTTTTTGCAAATCATATTAGGGTTCAGTTGTCATCTTCTTACGCCTCTTCGATCTGTGGTATCTCTTTCCACTTCTTCCATTAAATCCATGAACTCTTTATCTTCCTATGTCTCTAAATCTCTACGATTGTGTTATTTCTCTGTTTCCGTGTTTTGATTGATTGTGTTGTGAGTTTTTTTGTCGGTGGTGTGTTTTTGGTTAGGGGATTTGAAGAGAACAGTGACATGATTCAAATCAACACCAATCTTCGTAGTCGTAGGTGTTTAGATAATTTTCAGATTGTTTTTTTTTCACTGATAATTTTCAGATTGTGTTGGCATTGTTTTAGTTGAGTTTGGCTCTGTTTCGTGTTCTGATTTTCTGTATTTCGTTGCAGATTCAAGAGCTTAACCTGTGTCCGTTATCTGAGGTGAGCAATGATTTAGACGAATATCTCATCAAAGACATTGAAACAACCAACCTAACGGAGGACTTTATAGCTGTCTCTCGCTAGGCCTTGAAATTCTCTGAGTGATGGGGTGCTGATTAGGTTGTTTTGGTGGCCGAAAGAATCGCCAGCGTTGGAAACGTAGAGAGTCCGATCAGGGTAAAGCAAATGTAAGTCTATCGCATGTTTCCTGAGAAACCTTCTTATGATTTGCACAAGCTTTTCTTTGGATTCCTATTCGAGATAATAGATAGATAGATCATCTTTGTATTTAATTTGCTTTGACCCATAGAAACTCTTTGTTTTTTTGTTGCATAGAATCTCTCTGTGGAATATGCAAAACCTGTTCATCTCAATGATAGAAGAGTCTCCACAGTTGATGAGATCTAGAAAAGCTCTGTGATTCCAATCACTCAAATTTGGTAAGTGTGTGCGATTGATTTGGCATTTTTGGGTGATGTTTGTTCTTATAGTTTCGAGCTTTGAGCTTTGTTAAAGCTTAAACATATGCTGATTTTTTTGTCAGTGACGAGGCTGAGGAGATAAGTAGTCCATGCCCTAATAGAAAGAGAGTCACTTTTGACTCCAAAGACTTTGTCACATGAACACATTATTGAGTCACAAGAATATGCTGAACTCCTGCAAGAGAAGAAAGAAGAAGTGATTCCAGACAAGACTGATCAGTCTTCTTCTGAAAAAAGTGAGGTTGCCTCGAACCCTTCAGGTGACAGATACAAGAATTGCACAGAAAGCGATGATGAAATAGAAGAGGATAAGTTGTACAAAGGCAGTAGATAGCGGCTCTGCTTCTTCCTTCAAAGGAATACCAAACACCACCAGCAAGTACAGAGAGGTACGCTTAAACCGGTTTCAAAACCAACATGAGTGTAATAATCAATCAAGAGTCCGTTTTATTCGTTGAGAATAACATGTTTTTGTGGAAATGCAGGATAAAAGCGTGAACTGACATTCAACACCATTTGAGGCAAGGCTGGAGAAAGCTTTGAACAGAGATAAATAATGGTGCTGCACTTTACTTGATTGTGGCTGATTTTGATTTTATTTATCTGTGTTATCTTTGTTTGTTTGGTAGTACTGAAAAGAAAAACATTTGTTATCCAAAAGAAGTAAAAGACAAAAAAAAGCATGCGAAACATTGTTGATAATCTATTTTACAATATCACATTTGCATATTCATTCATATCGCAAAGGAACGTCGAAAATAAAATAACATGCGGAACTCTCCAAAACAAAAAAAGGCTCTCCTTACTGATCTACAATTCATAATAATGACATTACAAAAAGGAGGCAAGTATATTGACATATGCTTCAATGATACGATTCCAAAAGAGCTACAATAATTTCGTTTAGCACCTAAACATCATCGTTACAAAATGGAGAACATATTATTTGCATGAAACACCATAGCGCAGATAAACATCCAGTATATACGTATTCGACCATTTTTACTCTCCCACTCTACATTTACATTTCCATTTAAAAGAACTTTACACATTACAAGTGCCAACTAATAAGAATTTTCAAACCTCTTCACTTTATTTTATTTTTACTTCTTCACTCTTCTTCTTCTTCTTATAAATCTCTTCACTCTTCCTCTTATGCACTCCACCACCTTCAACATTTTACACTACAACACCACAAGTATATCTAACATCCCCGCGCTTGCACGGAGCTCCGCCTCTAGTTAATTTAGTTAGGTAGATCCTTTTTTGGTCAAAATAAAATTAGTTAGGTTGTAACTAAAATTAGGCGGCCAGATTAATTAGGTTTGTAGTTAAAATTAGAAGGTCAGGGTATTTATGATTTGTAATGTAAAGTTAGGCTACTTTGTCTTATTTTAGGTTTGATTAAAGGATAACAAAGGTTGATTAAACTAGTAATTTAAATTATTTACACGTTTAATTTTTAAAACAATCTTATATATATATATATATATATAAGTAGCCATTTTTCTATATGTATCAACATCATCAAAGATAAAATTAAATATCAACTTATGTTTATAGTATCATTTAACACACAGTTTCTCTGAAAAATAGAAAACGAAAAATTGGAAGCTCTAGCCGCTCCTAAGGCGATCGTCATGGCGATTTGAAGACTCCGGCCTCCTGCAGCAGATCCAGCATCCCGACGGTGCCAGTCCTTACATCTTCATCGCAAGGGAGACTCTCGACCACTCCTTGCGGTTCCCTGATTTCTCTGCTTCTCGGAAGGTTATCATCGTTGCGTAGCTATCAAGTTAACCATCGTTATGGGTTGATCGGCAGTGCGAGCTCCTGGATTAAAGTTTCCTTTGAAACTTCGATCTCCACATAACCAATATGTCCTTTGACGATTGCTTACTCTCTTAACGATCTCATCACGTCTGATCTGATCCTACTCACTCTACTCCGATTCTGATACGAATCCTTTGATTTGTCCAAAAGCTGTACGATTTGCGCTGTTCAGATCACTGGAGAAGAAACCTGAATACTTTGAACCACCTGCTATTCGTTTTGATCGGGGAAGACACTGGATCCACGCTATCTGGGTCGCTTCTCTGCTCCGATTAACGTTAACGCTAAGGTTCTGCTTCGGCTTCAGGCTAACATACACACACTTACGTTTGAATGGGGTCTTATGCTCGACAAAAATCAGCCCATATGGCGGATATCAAGGGCAAAGGAATCCTATACGAGGATGATGATGCTCCGATCAAGCTTATTGATCAAGACGAATCCTTTGTCATTAAAGAGTACCGTATGTCTCTTATTGGGAAGGTCTTGTGTCCTAAAAAGCAAAATGTGGAGAAGCTTTTACAAAAGATGCCGCAGCAATGGTGACTTCAAGACAAGATCACGGCTAATGATTTGGGAAATGGCAAATTCCTTTTTAACTTCACTACGGGAGATGACCTTAACTTTGTGCTCAGACAGGGTCCGTTTCACTACAACTACTGTATGTTCGTATTAGTGCGATGGGAACCGATTGTTCACGATGACTACCCTTGGATTATTCCTTTCTGGGTTAGATTGATCGGAATTCCGCTCCACCTATGGACAGACAAGAACCTGAGGAACATAGGAGGGAGACTTGGCCATGTGGATACTATTGATCTCTATGGGGGGAGGATGTTGATAGATATTGACTCCAGACGCCCGTTAAAGATCTCAAGGAAAGCCGAATCACCTGATTGAGAAGAGGTTACCCTTGAGATCAAATACGAGATGTTGTTTAAGCACTGTACTGAGTGTGGCTTTATGACTCATGAGAAAGAACAATGTCCTACCTTGGATGTACCTCAGTCACAAACCACCCGTTCGGATGTCTTTACAAGAGTACAGATACCTGGGGACCAGATTCATGCTCGGCCTTTGCTGGGTAATGCGCGATACACTGAGTCACTCACCTTTCGCCAACCTTTGTTGGGAAGTAATCAGAACAGAGCTGTAGCGAAGGATCATTCACGTCCTTCTGATCGAGTTCAACGCCAACATTCTCAGGCTGGTGAACGCGGACATTATCATGACGAACGAAGCCGCACGTATGGATCTTATCAGACGTCACACAAAGATAGGATCATTCGCGGAAGAGATGACCGCAAGGCTGCTCGTCTCGGTTCTTCTTGTTATGGGAACAGACCTTATGATCGCAAGCCAGAGGGGACTTAGCGGGAGAAGAATAACAAGGAGAAGCACTCTATAGGGCGCAAGAAGAACATGATGCCTGGTGCTGTTGCTCCTTATGAGCAGCCACTGAGTCCAAGAGAGAAGAATGTTAATGACAAGGTTTACAAGAGACATGACAAGAGAGCTATTGAGGAACCTAGGAACGTGGAGGAACCTAAAACGAAGAGACTTGCAAGCACCATAGTGACACCAAACACTGCTTCATCTGAGCAGTTAGCTAACGTTACGATTCGAGGTCTTGCTCGAACATTGACGTTTTCTCCAGCTAGCCTGCAAGTGGAACTCAACGGTTTGGAGGATAGCCAAATGATAGGTGCATTAGAGGATATGGAGATGGTTGAACAACAGGATGATGTGATGATGGAGTGTGACGTTCAGAATGATGATTTATTGGGCGAGGAGTTGATGGCAATTGAAGCATCTGAGGCAGCGTCACGTACTGAATGTTCACAAGTCCAAGAGCTTGCGAAACCAGCAAAGGTCATAAGAAGTGCAAGTCGTCAGCCTGCCCCGTTGGGCATTCAAAATAAGAAAGCTACCTTCCTCCGTAGAGGATCGCCGAGACCACGCTCAAACAAGTCTATCGCCCATACGGCAACGGACCAGGACAACAAACGTAGGCATGGCACAAAGTCGGGAAGAGGCAATTCAAGTAAAGGTGATGGTTTAGTGGGTTCCAAAAACCCACCAAAAAATCATCAATGAGGACGATCAGTTGGAACTGTCGAGGGATAGGGAACGACCTCATAGTTCGACGCCTTACGGAGATGTGTCAGAAGCATCGCCCAGGACTTGTGTTCCTTTCTGAAACAAAGAACAGAAGGCTGCTGTTGCAAAACATTCAGGCCGACTTAGGATTTGATCGTTTGTTTACCGTTGAGCCACTTGGTCTCAGCGGAGGTTTAGCTCTTTTATTTATGGATGATTTTCAAGTTAATGTTTTATTTTCAAATAACAGAATCATTGACATTGAGGCAGTCATTGATGGAATAAAAGTCTTTATGACGTTTGTTTATGGGGATCCTGTACTAGAACGAAGAGACCAAGTTTGGGAACGCCTTACGCGTTTCTCAACAACAAGAACTGGACCTTGGTTTATGATAGGTGATTTCAATGAAATTACTGGTCATAATGAAAAAGAAGGAGGTAGACAACGTACTGATAGTTCATTTCTACCGTTCAAACAAATGTTAGATGTCGTCTGGGCAGAGCAGTAGGAAATGCTGACTGGCATGAAAAGTTTCCTCATACGAAGACTAAGTATATGAGATTATGGTGTTCGGATCATCGTCCGATACTTGCTGATATACTCAAAAAACCATCCAGGAGATCGAGGAAATTTAAGTTTGATAAAAGATGGCTGGACAATGAGGAACTAAGACAAGTTATTTTGGAGGGATGGAAATCGCCGGATCTTCCTCCCAATGCCTCTATAATGGAACATATTTCCAGTTGTAGAAAGGCATTGAGTGAGTGGAGAAAACAAAATAACATAAACTCTGCAAAACTGGTGGAAGAACTTAAGGAAAAAGTGGAAGGTCTATATGCAGATGACAATGCCACGACTGAGCAAATTGCAGCAGCGTTGAAGGAGCTTTCTGATGCTCTTAAGGCAGAAAAAATGTTCTGGAAACAGAAGAGTCGCGTATTCTGGCTAAGGGAAGGAGATCGCAATACGAAGTTTTCCAATGCCCTAACGAAACAAAGGAGAGCAAGGAACAAGATTACTCAACTCTTAGATGAAAATGGAAATATTGTGGAGGATGAAGAAGGATTAGTAGTCATTGCTACTAGCTATTTTAGACAAATCTTTGAATCTTCTAATCCAGAGGATATTGAAGAAGCTCTATCTGAAGTTTCTACGACAATAACGGAGCCAATGAATGAAAGTCTTACAGCACCGGTAACGGAGTGGGAGATTAAATTAGCGCTGTTTGCTATGCACCCTGAAAAAGCCCCTGGGCCAGATGGGATGACTGCTTTGTTTTACCAAAAGTTTTGGGATATAGTAAAGGATGACTTAACTCTTATGATTAATAAATTCCTTACTGACGGGATAATGCCAGATGGGCTGAATGAAACAAATATTTGTCTCATCCCAAAGACGACAAAACCAAATGATATGGCTCAGTTTTGGCCTATTAGTTTGTGTAATGTAAGCTACAAGATCATCTCTAAGGTCCTATGCCAGAGACTTAAGAAAGTGTCACCAGGATTGATATCGGATACCCAGTCAGCCTTTGTTGCTGGAAGACAGATATCTGACAATATTATGATTGCTCAAGAGATGTTCCATGCGCTCAGGACCAAGCCAAGCGGACGCAACAAAAGAATGGCTATTAAAACAGATATGAGTAAAGCCTATGATAGGATGGAGTGGTCATTTATTGAAGCTGTGATGAGAAAGATGGGTTTCTCAGAGACATGGATCACATGGATAATGAGATGTATTACATCGGTACAATACAAAGTCCTCATGAATGGGCAGCCAAGAGGAAATATTATCCCAGGAAGGGGCCTACGCCAAGGAGATCCTTTATCTCCTTTCATTTTTATTCTATGCACGGAAGCGCTCGTTAGCCTTCTTAATCACGCAGAGAACCAGGGAAAGATAACGGGGATGCGCGTTACCCGCGCGTGTCCATCGATATCTCACCTATTATTTGCTGATGATAGCCTTTTTTTTTGTAAGGCGGAGCCCCGTGAATGTGAAGAAGTAATGAAAGTGATCAGGATCTATGGTAAGGCTTCAGGGCAATGTATTAACTTTGATAAATCCTCCTTACTCTTTGGTAAGAGGATTAACGCAACCACAAGGCAAGAGATCAAAGATGTACTTGGAATACAGAATGATGGAGGGATGGGAACTTACTTGGGTATTCCAGAAGATATTAGTGGTTCAAAGTGCAAACTCTTTGCTTTCCTGAAAGACAAACTGATGCATAGAGTGAACGGCTGGACAGGTCGTTGGCTATCGAAAGGAGGAAAGGAGGTATTGATTAGGTCCATTTTGCTAGCTCTCCCGACGTATGTAATGTCTAATTTCCTGCTCCCATTGGAGATATGTGAAAACCTTGCTAGTGCTATTGCCCAATTCTGGTGGAGTTCAAATCCCCCAAAAAGAGGAATACACTGGTCAAAATGGGAGAAAGTCTGCCTACCGAGGGAAGAAGGAGGGATTGGATTCCGTATGATCCATGAGTTTAACCTGGCATTATTAGCAAAACAATTATGGAGGTTAACACAAAATCCGGATTCGCTGGTCGCCCGGGTCCTAAGAGGAAGATATTATAGACTAAGTTCGCCTTTGCGAGTACATTCTGTAAACAGCCCTTCATATGTGTGGACTAGTATCTCAGCTGCGAAGAAGCTTTTGTTGCTAGGAATAGGGCAGAAAATACACTTTGGCTATGAGGTAAAGGTGTGGGAGGATCCTTGGATTCCAATGACTCCGGCTACGCCAGCTATACCTATAGCGCCTGTTATGAATCCAAATATGAGAGTGAGTGATCTTATTAACCAGGAGTTGAAGGAATGAGATGTTGATCTACTGGAACAATATGTTAGCCCTGCTGACATACCACTTATAAGGAGTTTGGCCATAAGCACAACTCATAGGCTGGACACATTTTGCTGGAACTTCACCAGAAATGGACAATATACGGTTAAGTCTGGATATTGGGTAGCCCAAAATCTCTTGAAGGATGCAGATGAAAAAAAAGTGGTCGAGCCAAGTATTACAAAGCTTCAAGCCTTTGCTTGGAAGATAAAGGCGCCAAAGAAAATTTGTTATCTTATATGGCAATTGTTAATTGGCCAAGTGGCAGTAACGAGAAACCTAGTGAGGCGTAATATGAGATGTGATAATTACTGCCCAAGATGTGGTGAGCCAGAGGAATCAGTAACGCATGCTATTTTCGAATGCCCACCGGCTCTACAGGTTTGGCTTCACTCATCAACTCCGACGAGCCCTGATGTTTTTCCAGCATCAAGCATATACACGAATATGAACTACCTCTTCTGGGAAAAGAATGGCATGCTCGAACCAGATCAAGATAGGGATCCTTATCCCTGGTTGATTTGGTACATCTGGAAGGCTCGAAATGATAAACTCTTTAGGGGCATAGATAGAGATCCTCTGGAACTAGTTCGATATGCTGAAAGTGAGTGTCAAGCCTGGTTTAATGCCAATGAAACCATACCACCACCGGTACAAGGGAGTAATGCAGAGGAATCCCAAGTCATAAGCTTGGGTAATATATGTATGCTGGATGGATCTTGGACATCTCATCCTCATTTTAGTGGGTGTGGATGGGTATGGTTGGACAGTGTGGGAAATACGCAGCTCATGGGATCACAAAACTTCCCCAGAAGAGAATCAGCTCTGCATTCAGAAGTGGAAGCACTGCGATGGGCGATGGAGAATATGCTTCAACATTCTACTTGTCAGAACTTTGGAACGGACTGCAAGGAATTGATTGCTATGATCAAGGAACCTCATGCTTGGCCAAGTTTTACTACAGAACTGGAGAGGATAGAGACACTGCTCATATGCTCCCCCGACTTCAAGATTTCTTATATTTCAAGAGCGCATAATCAGATTTCAGACTTTTTAGCTAAGACAGCTAGATCATTCCATAGGAAGTTACTTTTTATTGGTTGTTCTATTCCGATCTGGTTACCCAGACCACCTCAAGTTTGAGTAATAGAATAGCCGTTTGCCGTCAAAAAAAAAACACACAGTTTCTCTGTTTCATAATGAAAACTTTTTCCACACAGATTAAGATAATATCAAAACTTATTTATCATTAATAGGTAAATTTTGAACAGATAAAAAAATTATCAAACTTTATTTATCATTAATAGGTAAATTTTTAACCAATAATATCTGAAATTAATAACATTATTTATAAAAATTAAAGCATCTTTTAACCAATATTAGTCTTGAAAATATAAATTGCATTACAAAGGTAAAATGAAAGTTATTATGTAATAAAAATAAAATTTCAAATGTAAAAATTGTGAAACAGTGAGTGTAATAATTTATATAGTTTTGGTTTATTTATTTTGGATAAAATATAATAAAAACTAAATTTATAGAAAAATAAAATACTAAAGATAGAGAAATCGTGAAATATTTATTACAAAATACCACATATATTTAATTAATTTTTGCAATAATTTTTTTGATTAGGTTGTATTCTACTGAATATTATAATGTTTTTAAGAATTTAATAATGAAAATAGTATAATTAATATAATATATACAATAATAAATTTAAAATTTAAATGATTTTTATATTGTATTTTCTGATTAATTTAAATTTAAAAAAACAAATTTCACAATACATATCTTAAGATAGAAATATATTTTAATTTATTTACTAGAAATTATAAATAAAATTCTTGTAACATAAAATTAAAATTTTAAAATACAAAATGACTATGATGAATAATAATGAATATTGTTAGCCTAAATTTGTGCATATTCTTTGTGGTACTACGTAACTTAAAATGAGCAGGTGAAAAAGAGGAAGAGAAATCAAAATTATTGTTTTATTGTTCTTTAGAACCGGGAATACAACATTTTGAATTATGAACCTAATTCTAGTCGTATAACTTTATTTTATAGTTGATGTCTTGAATAGTCGATTCATTGTTCTATGGTTTGGATCCCTTTTATATATATAATTGTTTATTGGAAATTAAATTAGAACCTAATACATCCTAAAATGTTGAAAAATCTTCCTTTTTTAAGAATTTTTTCCATTTCATCCGGAGGCAGTGATTAACCGGGTTTGGAGTCAGAATTCATCTTTGTGGGAATTGAAGGCCGACGCTGTAACGACCGCTTCTGGAATATTTTTATTTATAAAAGAATATGTATGGGTGAGGTTTCTTTGTAAGAAAGTGAAGTTCTAAGTTTTAGAACTTTCTTTACGAATGGAATAAGAACTTGCTTTTCCTGAAGTATCAAAGGTGCTTCGTACTATCAAAGCATTAATAACCGTAGAGTCAATTAGGAAAAGTTAGTTCATTCGGGTATGTGGGTTCCAAGTAAGGCGAGTTTGACTAGGTCACCATTGACGGGATTCTACGAAAGGAAGGTTGGGTTTGCAGGATCCGTATAAGGAAACAATTGTAGATATTCACTAACACTTTGCGGGAAAGGTTTGAACAAGCCAAATAAGAAAACATCAACAAATTTCATGTTTTTTAGGAAGTCCAAGAGTAGTATAAAAATGGACCTTCAGCTCTCATTCTAGACACAACTCAAAAAGCGAGGCATAGAGAGAGAACATAGCAAGAACGCAGTTTTAGAGAGGGAGTTTGGGAGAAGATCGAGCAAAAAGGATCACATGAATCTTCACCGGAAAATGCAGTTAAGTGCAGAGTCTTCAATCTTTTAAGATCAATCCATGTGCGGATGTGATTTGTGGCAGTCTAATAAGATTTGTTTTGCCTTGTTTGATTCATTAGGATCGAATTTATGCTGGAAAATAATCGTTCATGGAAACTTTGTTCATCGTGTTCTTAGGAAAAAACATGATATAACTCAGTAATAGAAAGTTTTTCCGTTGTGTTCTTAGGAAATGCATGCTAGATTCGGTGGATTGATGATCAAGTTATGTTAGGACGTTTGTGTGATAGATGGATGTTTTGTTCTTGAGAACGTAAGTCGTGAAATTTACAATATGTTTGAAGAACGAATAAAATTAAGTTAATTAAGAAAAATTGTAAGAGAATGCTAAGGACCTTCGGGTCGAAGTTTTGGCCATGGGTCTTAATGGACCGACGGGTCACATGTTAGCTACGGCCACAGGCACAACTATGGTCACAGGTACCGCTACAGCCACAAGTTTGGCTACGGCCGCAGGTTTGGTTATGACTGCTGGTTTGGCTACGACTGTAGATTAGCTACGGCCACATGTTTATTGGACTTCGGGTCGAAATGTTAGGAAAGACTAAAGTAATGCGAAACTTATGGAATTAGCAAAGTAAAGAAATGATAGAACTGGATGATGTTGTGTTAGTATTTATTGAGTGTTTGATTATTGGACTATAGTGGGCGATATTGAGCGTTTTCACTGAGTATGTGTGTGTGCTCATGCCTCTTTTTGTGATGCAGGTGATGATTAGTTATTTGGACCGGAGTGCAGAACGATGAAGACCATTAGGACGGCGTATTCATAAACTTCAAATTTTATTGGGAGTTTTTACGAACCTTATCATTATTGTCTACACTATTTTACTTAAAATTATTAATAAAGTCGCAGCATTTACTTAAGTTTACTTGATGAAAAATTGTATGAATTTTACATGAATTTTACCTAGGATTTTCGAGGCTCTTTAGAGATTACCGAGTTTGTGTGTTTCAATTTGGTATTAGGGCGGGGTACGCCAGTTAGCTCTGTCCTGGCTGACCGAATGTTTTTCGAAATGGGATTTATGAGAACATGTGGGATGTACAGATGGTATTAATCCCGCACAAAGGCTATGTATGATTATGTTCTGATACTTAGCATGATGGCTAAGTAGATGGATGAATGTTCATGTATTAGTGCAAACTAACATAGGTATCATTGTAGATGGTCCACATTAGGAGGAACGTGATTGCAGCAAAGGATGGTCAAATAGAGAATGTATATGTGGCCAATTGGAAAAAAACTGGTATCGATGGAGAAGCTGGTGTTGAGGGTGTTAATGGTGTTGTGGGAGCTGCAGTAAATGCTGCGAATGAGATGCCACCCCTACCACCAGATTCCTCCCATGAATGCAACAATGGCCAACATGATGTTGATGATATAAGCGTTCTTTACGCAGATGTTTCAACGCCTTCAAATTCTGGGTGCAGCCTTGGTTCAAAGGAAGAAGGGGAAAATGGGAGAAGCAAGGACCACCGCGGGCACCAAGCTATTTGGACATGATGAACTAGATGACGAAACTCAAGACAGGACAATTTACTGGTGGGTGTAAGCTGATATAAGCAGACGAATCGAGGAGTCGGTTGGAGTGTATGCATTCCCTGTAAAGGAACAAAAGAGACCTTGAAGTCTTTTTTTCTTGAAGGTGATGCATACCAGTGGTGGAAAGGAGTGCTTCACAAAGATCCGACAAGGATGCACAATTGGGACTTGTTCAAAGAGGAGTTCACGAGGAAATATTTTCCAACCAAGGCCCGTATTAAGTTGGAGACAGCATTCCTCAAGCTTTTTCAAGAGACAAAATCAGTGCGCGACTACGAGCAGGAGGTTAACCGGCTCAAAAGATATGCAAGATGAGAGATGGATTATGAGCAGCGTCAAACTGAAAGGTTAATGTGTGGAAATGATGCCTGAACTTTTGACCATGATGCTGAGTAGAGATTATCAGACAGTTGGGGAATTGGTCGAGAAAGTAGTTTCGGTTGAGAGTGGGGTGGCAAAGCATGAACGTTCACAGAGGAACCAAGTGACACCGGGACTAAGAAAGTTCAGAACCAGGCGGTCAACACAGTGGTGGCTTCGTGTGGAATGTGTAGTAGGATTCATTGCGGTGTGTCTCGTCAAGGTATCGGTGGATGCGTCAAGTGTAGAAGTATGGATCATAAAATTTGGGACTGCCATGTTGGAGGCGCAGGGAACTGTTATCGTTGTGGTGGTGCTGTACATCTAGCTCTGAATTGTGTAGCACCATGTTATGCACAACCAGCTCATACTTGTGGTGAACGTCCAAAATCTAGGGTATCAACAACCACTACCTAAGAGACAAAACGTAGAACCAAGGGTGCACGTGATGAGAGTGGAGGATGGAGCAAACTCGGTCGATGGTAATTTCCGTTCCTTACACTCTTTTCTTTATTTTTCGAATGTCATGCTTAGCAGATGGAATGCATGAACACAAAAAGAAAACGTGAGCATAACAACTGCACATTTCGTCGTTAATCATCCATTACAACGATTTAACGTCGATTACCGAATCGTCATTAGTAGCTCGTCGTAACCTATCAATTTTCGTAACTTTACGACAATCACAAAAAATAGTCGTAAGGTAGACGTAATATTACGTCCACTATATAGTCGTCAAATGGTCGTAACATATAATTGTTACAGTATCATAAAAAATGTTGGAAAAAAAGTTACCATGACGCAGCCTTTACGCGAATTTACATCGACGCTCATACATAAACTTGTCGTAATAGTTATGACTTTTTTACAATTACGTTCGTTGTATATTAGTTGTAATGTTTACGACCAGTTTACGTCGATACTAATTTTTAATTATTAATTAAAAAATATTATTTTTGGTTTAATTTAAAATTCACAAAAATCAAAAAATGATTTAATTTCGAAAATTTAAAATAAAAATCTTATATATTAAAATATTATATTATTCCTACAAACCGAGAAAAAAACTACAGATTAAGGTCGTCGCGAAGCTCGGAACTATGGTGCTTGGTCTGTCACTCTATTTCCTCCTCTTCTGAACCGCGGTTGGGCAGGTTTATAGTCGACATATCTCCCGCCACATCTTCTTAAGCTTTGGGTTTGACTCCGCAATAAGATCAAACATCGTCGCCATAGCCATAATTTGGGTCATGTTTTCCACTATGATGGTGTCGGGCCCGGAGATGAGCATTTTCGTCCCTTGCAGCACTGTGATCTGCTCTAGCCTTAGGAACATCGTTCACAAAACCGATCCTGACCATTTGTCCTCTTTTCTTCGGGACAACCTGTAGTTAATTAATGTATTTGATTATATATTAGTAAATATATATCATAAAATTAAAACATATTAAAATTTATGTATATAAAAATATATTACATGTTCAAATTTTTTGTCATGTTCGACGTTTGACAACTGAACCGGTGTGCCATCCGATTTTGTTGCGAGAACTGGGTCTGGACCTCCTGGACCCGAGCCTCCACATCGTTGTGGATCCTTTCTGCCCGAGCATCCACGGACGTTCCATCCGCATGTTGGTGCGTCTTCTTGTAAAGTCGAGAAAGAGATGGTGGTTCTCCTTCCTCCTCCACCTATACAACAAAAGTTAAGATTAATTATGCATGTTCTAATTAATAAACAATTTAATTATTCAAAAATGAAGAAATTAAAAACACTTACCATCTTTAGGGAGACTCCGGCATGTGGAATCTGTCCGGAAGTATGGTGTAATGGTAAGTTGCCTTCTTCATCAGGCAGCCGAGAAATTGTTGACCGTGCAAATATTGTGAGGCGTAATCCAATAGGTCTTCAGGCCTGTCCAAACCATCTCGCTGACGTAAGTGGGTTTTACAGCATCCCTTTAATACATCCACTTCTCTTTCCATTAGGTAACATTGTTCTTAAGACAGAGCGTCACCTTATTGTTTAACGCCTTCTTCACTTGCTCGTTGACGCAAATAGACAAGTTACACTTCTGCTGCAAAAAAAAACATTAATAACAGTAACAAATAAATTAGAAAATAAAGCATTCTAAATAAAATTTAGAAATTAAAACTTACCGCAAAACAATTGAACCAAGTCCTCCGGATGTATTCCGGTGTAAGACTCCTATTCGGATGTGCTTCAAGAAAGTATGATTTGATGGTCTCTGAAACGGATCATCCAAGAAAATTATGCGTTTTAAACCTGAAAATTTGACGAAAAATTAAACTAGATATATAATTAATTATATAAATGAATATATATAAATATGAAATAATTACAAATATATTAAAAATTACCAATAAGTGTTTGGTGGCCGATCGGGGACGATGATGGGTAAACCTTCGCGACCGGACATTTGGAGCAGATCCTCGACAGTAAATCTAGTATATGGAACATCCGGTGACACTATCAAATCGGGATGGAGACCTCCCAGAGCAGTAGCAGGTGCTCCAGCAGCACCAGGAACAGAAGCAGAAGGTAGGACAACATCTGGAAGATGTGGCTGAGGCTGCAGAGGATGTTGTGGATGTTGTGAAGGAGTCACATACAGTGGAGGAGGAGGCATAGACTGCTGAAACATCGTCTGCGGTGATCTTTCCTAAGATTGGCTCTCAGGGACAAAATCTTGGTCAGTTGCAGTACCAGACCTAGAAGCTGGTGGATCATCCTTCCCATCGAGGAATGTAGTCCCATAAGTGGGTCAGTTCCTAATTATCTTTCTACCACGAGCATACATATTGATAAATCTGTTTAAAAACAAACAAATTGAAATTATTATTTGAAACAAACAAAATTAATAAAAACTAATCTAATTCAATCTAAACTAACCACTTAATCTAACCCAGACCTAATCTATTTTAATTCTAAACTAACAACTTAAACTAACTCAAATCTAATCGAATTCAATCTTAAACTAACCACCTAAAACTAAAAAAAAAAGCAAATTGTACCTAGAGAGAAGGTAGGGGCTGTAGAGAGAGAGATAGAGAGAGATAAATGAGCAACTGCTTCGGAGCGATGGTTTCAAGTATATATATGTTATTTGATTTCGTCGTAAAGAAGAAGGAAATTACGACGATTTTGGGACGACGTGCGTTTTTAGAAATTAGGTTTGGTCGTTAAGTAGAAGTAACTTTACTACTAAGTTGGGACGACATGCGTTCTTGACATTACGACGATTTTGAGATGATGTGTGTTTTTTCCATTACGAAGATTTTGAGACGACCCTCGTTTTAGAAATCGTTGTAATGTAGATGTAGGGTCGCTTTTCCAAAAGAAAACTGAAGGAAGTGCTCACGGTCACCAGAACCATGCTTATCAACCCCCGCATTAAATTTTATCGACTTCTTAAACCGAAGAAAAGCTACGCGGAGTTAATAAGAAATGTTCTGGTGACCGTGCACTCCCTTCAGTTTTCTAAAATGTTTTATAGTTTTATTGTTCTTGGGCATCTTTGAATGAGAAAGTTGTGCATATTTATAGAAGTAGATGTTGTTGTAATGTAGAAGTAAAGTTACTATGAATTAGGGAAGACCCGTATTTTTATAAATCATCGTAATCTAGAAGGAAAATTACGACGATTTTGGGACGATATGCTTATATGTCGAATTAGGGACGACCCCCGTTTTGGATTTACGACGAAATAGAGACGATACATGTTTATACCCTAAAGAGAAACCTCAAACTCCAAACCCCAAACTTCTTAAGTTATATATATTTAAAACTTTAAACCCCAAACTTCTTAAGTTATATACATTTTACACGTCTAAACCTTAAACCCCAAACTACAAAGTCTCATAACTTGTTTTAACATAATTTTTTTTTATCTTTTAACAATGAGTATAACCATATAATGAAGAAATACAACGTAATGGAATTAACTCGCCATCAGAAACATCACTCGACTCATCACTAGGATCATCATTTTCTTCAAATTCATCTTCATTGACATCGTATGTTATATCTTCTAAAAGATATTCATATATATATGGTTTTGCGGATCAACAAGTAAGATTTCATCGATAGGTTGTTCAGGTACATCCATTTCATTTACGGCATCTTCTTGCAAAGGCGGCAGGTCATCACCGATTACTCGGTCTCGAAGTGTAACTTTTATAGCGGTTAACCAATATATTCCAGATTGTCAAATCCTCAGATATAAACTAAAAAAAACTTGCTCTGCTTGAGATGTCAATATGTAGGGTTAAAATTTCTTGTACCTCCGTGCAGCATTGATATCCACAACTCGAAACTTGTTATGTCGAACACCTCTATTAATGATGGGGTCGAAACACTCACATTTAAAGATGACACATTTCATCTTCACCAAATCAGGGAATTCCACTTCGTTGATTTCTTTTAAGATCCCAAAGAAATCTGTTTCACCTTTGACACATATTCCATAGTTCACCGTTGCTCACCGAGTTTCATCCTCGTAAATGTGAAAAGTGTAGCCTCGTGTGAAATACTTAAGTGATATGGTGACCTTAGAGACTGGACCTTGTATCAATTCGTGAAACCACGTATGATAGAAATGATCATTATAATCAACCTCTAATTATATATATAACTTCATTAACATATATTTATAATTAATTTAAATTTAATGGATCATCATAATCCACACTTGTACCTGCGTTTTTAACAACTTTATGAAGTGCTGCTATTTCTTTCTGTTCATATTATTTGTTGATGTTCTTGGTATAACTTCTTCAACCTGGACAACATACTTGCTGTTTTTACCAAAGATCAATAACTCAGTATATAATTAAATTATTTTATAACAGAATTATAATTAAATTAATTATTTACTTTTCAAATGACTGCATCTCCTCGCAGTTAATGAGTATATATGTGTGGGCACTAAGAGCGTCTTCTATACTCAACCACCAAATTTTTTTGAGTTTCCCACCTAGACTTCCAATCTGACAGAATATGTCAGGAACACCTTGTACAACTTATGTCGGCATAACACCACCATCATCATTTCTGTTGGGAGCCATTTTCCGTGTCTGGATTTGTGAACCAAAGTAGTACGACGTGAAGTATGATGTTTCTTCAGTCAAACTGTCAGCCACTTTTGAACCTTCCAGCCTAGCAAGATTTTTGTTTTCCCTTTCAAATATTTCATGGATCGCTCATAAAAATGCATCCATTCGTTATGAACAGGTCCACGAAGCAATGCCTTATACGGAAGGTGGATAACTAGATGTTCCATGACGTAAAAAATGATGGAGGAAAAATTTTCTCAAAATTGCACATTAAGATAGAGATATTCTGATTAAGTTATCTGATGACATCTTTTGTTAAGGTATGTGTGCTAAGATCTCTGAAAAAACTATAATGCCTGAAAATATTAATGTACAAGAAATTAGTAAGATAATTTTTGTATTTATAACAAGAAGTAATTAGTAATTTGTTACCTGCAAATGTTTGGTGAACATTATTTGGAAGCAACTCCGCAAATGCAAATGGTAGTAGTCGTTGCATAAACACATGACAGTCATAACTCTTCATCCCTGAAAATTTTGCATGTGCTCTACACATCTTGATAGATATGAAACGTACCCATCAGAAAACTTCACATCAGATGTCACCCACTTGAACAACGCCGTCTTCGCTTCTGCTTACAATCTGAAAATAGAGATTGGAATTTGCCTACTGTTTTTAAGATGCAGCTCACTCCTAGAACATAAATCATGCAAGTCCAACACTGAGTTCTTGTTATCTTTTTTCTTCCGGGGAAGTTCAGCAATGTATTGATGATGTTTTACAGAAGTTCTTCTCTATATGCATCACATCAAGATTTTGCATCACAGAAGTAGATATTTCCAGTATGGAGTTGCCAAAAATACTCTTCTTGTGCCAATTATGTTATGGCCCATAACCATCAGCCATACTTGCGGGATTATGCCAATTAACCCATTTGCGGACTGTTTCTAAAGTACCATAATAACCAATATCCTTCTCGATTTCCTTTCCATATAAATATGGTGGAGTGGTGCTCCGTACAACCATTTTTGACTGAAACAGTGTCTTATTCCTTCGGTACAGATGGTTAGTGGGAAGAAATCTCCATGACAATAAAACCAAGACGTCTTCCTACCATTCTTCAGCTGAAATGCGTCTATTATTCCCATACAATAAGGACAAGGTAGTCTCCCATGGATTTTCCAACCTTATAGCATCCCGTATGCGGGAGTCATTGATGGTCCACAAAGAACTGATGGCGTTGTAAAGTTCTTTCTCGTTGAACAATTTCATGTATGCATCTTTGTTAACCACAACTCCTTCAATTCTTCTATCAAAGGCTGTAGAAAAATATCCAAGAACTGCTTCGAATGCTTAGGCCTATGTATCAATATACTCAGGATGAGTGGCGAAAGCGAGTGTTGTCTTACAGACATTCCAAAAGGACTAAAGCCATAATGCACATGCCAAGATAAACATTGTGAATGTTACTTGCAAAACCAGGGTGCACTGAATTCAAGTGTTTCCACACTTTTACATATGAGGGATGACTGATGTTGCCTTCTTTCTGAGTATTTTCGCCATGCCATTCATCGCTGATATGGTTTTTTGAGATTGATATAATCTCTTCTATCTATCTGTAATAGGCTAGTACAACGCCCGATGGTACGATACCCTATTACGTTCACGCCCTTGCGGTTTATATTGTAGCTTCTTGCAAAATTTACACTCTAACAACTTTACATTTTTTCTCCAGTAGATCATACAGTTGTCTATACAGACATCTATATTCTCCGAAGATAGGCCGAGACTGGTAACCAGTTTATGAAATCTCATAATAAGATTCAGCAGACAAATTATCTTCAGGAAAATACTCTTTAAACAACTAAGCAAATGCATACATAAAAACTTCACGTAAGTTATGATCAGTTTTGATATTCATCATCATAGCTGTTAATGATAATTTAAAAAGACATTCTCTACAACCTTCATAAATTGGCTTATTAGTTATGTCTAGCATTTCATAGAATATTTTCGCATTAAAGTTATGTTCCTCTACATTTTCTACTTCTACAGCAACTACTGAGGTTGTTTCATGAAATGCATATGTAACCATATCATACATTCTATCATGTTCTACAACATGATCCTCTTGAGGATAAGTACTACTTTCAGGATGCAAATGACTTGGTTATTCTCTACTACCACCATCTTCAAAGTGAGTATTATTACTATCTTCATTCCTATTATATGCACCATCTCCATGGTGAAACCAAATGTAGTAATGTGGGGTAAATCTTCTATTTACTATATGTTTCCAAACTGTTTCTCTATGGGCAAACTTTATATTCTTTTACTTACGACAGGGGCAAAACATTTTACTCGCTTCCTGCGTGAGAGGTGTATATTCGGCCTGATACATGAATATCTCTACCCCATTGAAAATTTCATTTCTCAATACAACTCCACATAATCTTTATGTGCATATATCCAACTCCGGACCTCATAGATATTGCCACCATGATACATTTTTTCTCTTATTTTTCTTTTGTGCATATTTAGAAAGAGAGAAGAGAGCATGTCTATAGGGAAATTTTGAGTGAGGTAGGTGAGAATGTTGCAACTAATTTACTACATCATGAAATTTACTATTACTTAACAACCATATTTACCAACCATACCTATAAACACTTATCACGATTTCACTAACCACTAATATTGCTCATACTTTAGTCATTAATTAGATGCAAAGATTACAATGTATATTAGTCGTAATATATTACGACGACAAAGAGAAATCGTCGTAATTTTGTCGTAAATTTACTACTTTCATACATTGAACCGTGTTCATTGTAACTTTATGTCTACTTTATCACGATAGTTAGTTTTGATAATTGTGTTGTAAAATTGTCGTAAATTACAACGAAAGTATTTTAGTTGTAATTCTCAATCGTTATGCCCATGTTCTTGTAGTGAAATAGTTATGTAAGAATTGTTATTGCTGGAATCGTGAAATCCACACTTTTTTTTATTTCGAATTTTCACATTTATTTGTGTGTCCTGAAGTGGTTATGCATTGGGCATCTAAAAATGGCTCCGAAGAAAGCATGGGGATAGTTCAAAAAGTAGGTGGTGTGATGCTGAAATCGCATGTTAGCTATCGACACATGTCAACTGTAATGGATGACGTGGGCATACGAGGACATGGAAGTCTAAAACCCCAAAACCCCATTTGAGTTGTGTTCTTTAACGGTTTATATGTATACAATGCATTTCATATGTATTAATATAATTTTTGGATGAAATAAAAAAAAGTGAAAGAAACCGATACAATAGGTAAATATACCTAAATCACACCGAAATTAGGAAACTACCCTAAACCATAAAAAAACTCATGTCCACAGTAGATATTTGGGTCTCTTTTCCGTTTTATCCCTGCCCGAAAATTTCATCTTGTTTCTCTTTCTTTCTCGAACTCACATCTCTCTCATTTATCACTTTTCTCAACATTTACTAAAATTAAAATTTTTTTCAAATCAATTGATCTTCTTCTTCAATCTCCAAATCACCAACTACTCTATTTTCTCACAACTATATCTTCATCATCACAACATCAATAATGTCGATGTTGGATGTACCAACAAGTGGATATTAGATTCAAAAAGTCAAACCTTCCAAAAGGATTGCTAGTTCTAAGATTTTATGGCTTCAAACTGCAACTAGTCAAGAGGAAAGAGAAAAACTGTACATAAAAAGAGAAAAAACTCAATAAATTACTTGTATGTTAATAAAATATTTTAAAGTAACCTGTAACATTACATGTTATATAAATTGTTAGTTGATAACTTGTTTAATAGAAAATATATATAAACGAAAAACCATGACATCAAATCTACTATATTATTTACCATATATACCACAATATTACATTATATATGCTACACTATTTGTTAACCGCTAGACTATATTAGTTGAGGAGATAATGATTTAGTTAACACGATAACATATTGCGTAACTTCTAAGAAAAATATATATTTGTTAACGATAGCTAGTTTAACCATTTTACCAACCAATATAAAAGACGATAACATGTTTTGTAACAGTTAACTAAACATGTATCAGCTAATAATAATATATTATTTAAAATTTAATACGAAGTTTTAATGTAAACTGTTATATGACTTGTTAACTTACTAACTTATTTCATAGCATCTAACAAACTATTCATCAAGAAATACAAGTTATTTTAAACATTTTACAAACCATTTAAAAAGGTTGTCAACATGTTTTGTAATAGTTAAGTAAAAATTTATCAACTAATGATAATATATTTTGTGAAAATATCGACATCTATCGGTTTAAAAACAACTAACCAAACATGCATACACTCACTAGTAAATACTTGATTTGTAGCATCTAATCAAAGAATTACTAGTTAACTTAATGAATATCTACTACAAACACTCCTAACTGAAAAATGTTAAATTCAGGTTTTATCAATGTCGGGAAACACCTCCTTGATTATACAACCAATTAATACAACCATATACTTTTACCAGTGCGTAAATCGGAGAGATCTTACATGTATCTGTAACAGAATCGCTAAGAACACTCATATGATGGTTGAGATTGAGTAAAAAGATAGAGAGATTGGATAGAAAAACTCAAGTGAGAAAAGTAAAAAAAAAAGTAAGAAAAGTACTCTTTAAGTTCATACTCTATAATAAATGAAATATATGAACCTGTGACTGATTCAGATCGTTGAAAATTGAAAATACATGGAATAAACATTGGTAGATTCATAGGAAAAAATGTGTTTAGTGATCTTACGGAAATACAACAAAGAGAGAAAAAAAAATTGTTTTGGGCAGAGAATAATAGGAAGACACAAGAGAGAAGGGAAATGAGATAGTTTGGACAGAGGTAATTATGTATTATAAATAAATGAGAAATTACTTGGAATAGCTCAAATCATTCTAGTAATTACTCAAATAATTCATATAACTTTGCAATTACTAGATTGATATTCGTCATAGGCAAATTTACCAAAAACCCAACCTTTGATGCATTAACCACATGTTTGCAATTACTCTTTAATATGCCATTTAATAATAAAATAGAATTTTAAATCAAAAGAAATAAATAAAAAAGGAAGAAACAAACATCTGTATTTTCTTTTAGGTTACGACAAAACCCAGAACACTTCTTCTTCTTCACCTTTTGTAAAGCGACGCAACCCCAAGAAGGTCCGACAACTCCTTCTCCGATCTTTGTTCTTCAATTTCGTCTTCTCCACTGTAAATCGGCGTCATCTCCTTTCTCCTCCGTCCTATATCAACTTCACCTCGGAGATTCTTGAGGAGCCCCATCGGTCGCATCTACCATCGATTCTGTGTTACTTGAATCGGTCAGGCCCAAATCAAAGGTAATCGAAACTGTTGTTATCATACTTGGATTGATTGAAAGTTTGAAATTTGAAAACCCTAATTCTAAATTGAAAATTTGATTTGTCTTTTCTTTGTTTGTAGATGAACTTTTGTTTGTAGATGAACTTTTCTATGGGTTGAAAAAAATAGATAAACTTTTCTGATTGCTTAATTTTGAAAACCCTAAATCCCCAATTCCCTTAAACCTTCGACAATTAATATTTTAAAACTCAGTAAAATTTATGTTGTATGATTATTCTTGTTTTATTTGTTAAGTTTCTTCTATTATTTTGTGATACTGAATTCTAATTTTTCTGTTATTACTTGGTCTGCAAAACATGTTCACTATTTTCTGGCGAATCAATTGGCGATCCAGAGCAGTCATGAAGTTTTGTCTTTGGCACAAGACCAGCCAATAAAGTTCTCTTTGTATGAGTTTGAAGATATTAGAGGGCTGAATTGTGATCCCTATAACACGCAAGAACAGTGGGATGTGGCTTGTAACTTGAATTGTTTTTTCTTATTTTCGGGTTTTTGCTTATTTTCGGATGGATGTAACTTGGTTGGTTTTTGCTTTTTCGGATGGATGTATTTTCGTTGGTTTTTGCTTGTTTTTGGATGGATGTATTTTGGATGTTTAACGTTGATGGTTAGCTACATTATGTTAATTCTGGCTCGCCTCTTTCAGTTGCGCTCGACTCGTTACAAATTCTAGAAGAACACAAACTAAGTTTAACATGAACACACAAATCAAATGAACTATAACGTAATGATAAAAGTCTATTAAGCAATGACAAAAGTCTAGTAAACAACTAAACGTAATGCAGCACCAAACTAAATGAAATGTAACGACCAACGTCTCAAACAAAATCGAATTCATCACTTTAGAGGACATGTTGTGGAATTAAAAAAACGTGATGTAGTGACTAATTTAAACCAATGTTCAAAAAACAATGTAGTGACTAATTTAAACCAATTTTTCAAATTGTTAAAACGAAAAATCAATTAATTTAAACCTAATTTCAAAATTAATTAGAACCAAATTTAATCTAAATCAGAACCAGTTTACACTAAACCAATATCTATGTGAACTTAACCAGAAATTTTGGGTGGATAAATCTGGTACAAGTAGTGTGTCTCAATGTACTAATAATAATTTAATTTAAAATTCTACCGTCAAAGGTGGCAATTTCAAAAGTCTGCCACCAAATGAAAACAAAAGTCGACTGCAAAATAAAATCGAAATAACATATCTGCCATAAAAATTTATATCTATTGCTCATTAAAAGTCGGTCGTTCTTAATTTTAAATCGATCTTGAAAATCTAACAATTCTGAGAAAAAGCTGACAATTTAAGAAAATCTGTTACGTCATGCGACTGACTAGAACAAATAAATCTGGTGGCCTCATTAAATTGGACAGATAAATCAGTCATCTCAAAAATATCTGTCGTGACTTTAAAATATGCCACCAAATACATGGCAGATATAAATATAACGATAGTTTTAGTGAATAGATTTATATCGGGATAGATTTATTTTTCGTGAAATAAATCTGCCGTCGATGATTTTTTCCAAAATTTAAATGAAATTTTCGTAATATACACATTTGGTCACAACTGTTAATAAGGATATTTTAGACCATAAAAATAATTTAATCATTTTAAATTTTTATGCCTTATTCTAGTAATAACTGAACTAATTTGAATTATTCTAGTAATAACAACAGTGTCAAATTTAGTGCTAGGGTATTTTGCAAATATTAGTTTGTTTGGTGTATATGAAGCCTAATATCTCATACATTTATCCAAATATTTGATTGGAGATGGCGAGATGCAAACAATAAACCAAAATAAATGAACACGTTAAACCAACCGGTTATGTGAAACGGAAATACTTCCATCATCTTAAGTCCTAACTAATCCGTTGAAGCCAACCCTCGTCAAAATTATTGCCTTCTCCCCGTGCTCTCTCTCGCCCAGGCCCAGTTTAGTCCCTCTTCCTTATTTCTCGATCGAAGCGGGACTGGTCCTTAATGATGTTTGCTTTAGGTTGTGCGAAAGGAATCGCCAATCAATTTTTCAGAAATCCCAGATGGTAAAGTGTTGATTTCTTCTTGATCTAGAAAGTGTTTTGCTTTCCTTGTATGTGTTCTTACTACAGACAATGTTATGCAGGGGGTCTGGACTCTTCCTGCATCACCTTCTGTCCCCTAATTACTCCGTGCATAAACCTTTCGTAGAAGTTCCACATGAATCAGCTTCTTCAAATCAGAATGTATTCGACTACAGCAGACGACGTTACACGAGTAATTCGACGGTAGAGCTAAGAACTGATGATAATGTGGTGAGGTTTTCTTTCAACAACAATGTCCCTGACGACAACAAAACTGTGGTGCCTATGAAGAAATGGAAACGAGCTAAACCGTCAAGAAAGGCTAAAGTGAATGAGTTACGGTTTTACCGTCTAAAGGCCAAAAAGAAGATGAATTCTCCAAATCCCGAAGTTAGAATTCGATATAAGCTCGAAAAGGTGGTTTACTTACAATCTCTTTTCATTTTCTCCCTTGTTTGCTCGTCTTCTCATTACATCTGAAAACTTTCAGGCCAAGAGAAAAGAAGAATGGTTGATTGAGAAACTGAGGAAATACGACGTCCCGAAGTCGCCGGCAGAAGCCTACGATCCGGAGACTTTGACGGAGGAAGAGCAGCATTACCTAAAACGCACAGGCGAAAAGAGGAAGAACTTTGTGCTTGTGGGAAGACGAGGAGTGTTTGGAGGTGTGGTGCTGAACATGCACCTCCACTGGAAAAAGCACGAGACTGTTAAAGTTATTTGCAAGCCGTGCAACAGACCGGGGCAGATTCATGAGTATGCGGAAGAGCTCGCTAGGCTAAGCAAGGGGATTGTGATCGATGTTAAACCTAACAACGCCATAGTTTTGTACCGCGGGAAAAACTATGTCAGACCGCAAGTGTTGTCTCCTGTTGATACACTCTCTAAAGATAAGGTCGGTACAGTTACTTTTTTTATGTTGGTGTTTCTTTTATTTCTTCTGATGGAAGTGATGATGAAAGAGCAGGCTTTGGAGAAATATCGGTATGAGCAGTCGCTTGAACATACGAGTGAGTTCATAGAGAAGCTGGAGAAAGAGCTTGAGGAGTATCACAAGTATGTTGCTCGGTACAAGAAGAAGACTGAGGTCGATTCGAAGAGCAAAGCAGTGTAACTTACACATTTGGTGATTTTGTTTGTTAGGCCTCAAAACATTTGGTAGCATGTTCTGGAGTAATTATCCATTATTTCACTTGCCAATTTCTAACCGATCATCATTGGATATAGACTGTTCAACATATCTTACTCTAACATAGTGTTTTGGTGATAATAAAAATCATGTCATCTATGCAATGTTTTTTGGGGAGTGATAATAAAAATCAAATTGTTGGCAGCGGTGTTGTGGCTGCTACATCTATGCAATGTTTTTGTAATAATAAAAATCAAATTTAATAAATCTTTGTAATATATCAAGTAACATACCTGTAAGTTATAAGCTACATAAATCATGTCTGAATAAATATAACTACAAAAAAAAAAAAATATCTATTGTTTGTTTGATATTTCTCTTAAGCCTCATGTATCTAACATTTTCTTCGTATTCGAGTCTCTGTACCCACTGCCAAAAAAAACTGTCTGCAAGAATAGTCACGTTTTGTGAATCTCGTTCTTCTTTTTCTTCATGTAAACAGCGTGCATAATTACCATTGATCTCCTTATCATCACTTACACCCCACCCCCCTATTCCAGTTCATCTTGCTCCATCCTTCTCTTAGGTTCTGTAAAAAGTTGGTCAGAGAGAAGACATATATTATGGTTGCTTTAGTAGCAAAACAAAAAAAAAAGCATACTTTTGTTAATAATTTTTCGGCGTGTGCAAGCCAAAAACCCTTCCCAGCTTTGTTGTTTGAGTTTTAGTTTATCCTCTTCCGAGAGCTCAAAGTTTGGTTCCCTTCCACACATGAAAGCAGCCCTAATAGAGTTAACCGTTGTCAATGGAAATGATATATAGTTGAATCAAACATTAAAGAATCTGATTTAAAAAAATAAAAAAGAAATTTACTTTACCTATCGTATAAACGAGCAGCCTCTTCTTGAGAAGAGAAAGTTCCCAAGTGGATCTGTCGCTTCTCAACTTTAATGGCTGCTTGCCATTTCATGTTCTTGTAATAGACTCCCCTCATCAAACATGGTTCTTGGTTTTTTACTTGCTTTCTTCTATGCCGCTTTCTTCGTTTTAGCGGCTGGTCTGTAAATGGGAGATAAAGAAAAAGGGTGTAATAATTGGCCAATTCTTTACTCATTACAAGTTTCACTCTGACAAACCAGACCTGAATCACACACGTCTTGCTCCATTTTAGGAGAGATGGAACCATAATCATCCGGTGAAATAGCTGAGGAATCAGACCTGAATTGCATAAGATATTTTGAAGGAGTTCTTTGCCTCTGGGAGCGTGACCCTTCTACAATAGGCGTTTTCTGCCAAAACCAAAACAAGTAAGGTCTCAAAACTAATGACTTCAAGATTTTGATTATATGAAAACTGAGAGATCGTACCAGATTCATTCATGTGTTACAGATCATATAGATCACAAATGAAAAGATCAAAATTTCATTATAATAGTTGGACCTATAAGTTGAGATTAACTTAAAGAAATGCTCTTTCACATTCAAATACAATTAGCAAAAGCATAAAGTCTTCGTTTTCTTATTACCTCCTCCTTAGGCACGGGACTATAAGCTGCTACGCCATTAGGATTCGGAATCCCAGTGATCATCTCTTCAGCAGTTAGAAAAGGAAGCGGTGTCACATAACCATTTGGTCCTACAACGATTTAAAAAAAAAAAAAAGTTGGTAAACATTGCACAATGTTAATGTTGGACAATATAGCATAATAGTCAAGAACATGTTTTTACCACAACAAAGTCCTAGTAGCCTGCGCCTTCTTAAGCTCACCATATTGACTTTTGAAATTGTTTACTTCTCTGCTATAAATCACAAAAGAAACACTAATCAGCTCAAACAATGGTAGATCCAAAGAAAGAACACAAAACAAGTAATTAACACAAATGCAAATGCAAAAAGTTAATAACTTAGATCCAAAACTCAGAAAAGGATCAATAATAGAATGCTAGCCCTGATTGAATTATAATGACCGAAGACTTTTTTATCCAAATGAAGTCAACCCCTAAATGAGAAACCAAACCTACCACCACCACCGCCACCACCTTTTTTCATGGATTCACAAATAGTAACACGACGCAGCGAAAAGAAAACGCATCAAGAAGACACCAATCTCAGAAGAGAACAAACGCAAGGAGCCAATGTCCCAGGATTAGTCTTTGCAGAAACAGTCAACCGCAAAACTAAAACGTACCCATTGTAAGAAAACTCATAAGAAGCAAATCCATTGCATCAAAATCAAAGCTTGAGGGAAAAAGACTGGTTAATGGGTAAAAAAGGAGAAGTTTTTCTTAAGGAAAACGGAAATTTTGAGCCAGAAAAGGAGAACAATTCAGGACTAGAACAATTGAATTACCTTTTAAAAGAGGGGTGGTAACTGACAATATAGCTCTAGATATACTTCTTGAGAAGAAACAAAAGAAAAAAAGGAGAAGAGTTTAATGAGTTTTGAGTTGTGGTGGTGTTTGAGGCTCATGCATCTACCACCTTTGGCCTTCTTTTTATTTGGTTGGTAAACGCTGAAGGAAGATGAAGGAAAATTAAATATATTTGACAAAACTCTTCTAAATATTAAATGTTTATTAGTATATGTAGGGACAGATAAATGAAGGAAATAACAAAAGAAAAATAGAAGATAAATGCTAAAATAAAAGCCCATGAGGTTGGAAAAGGTTGAATCCAGGGCTGGAACGTGTGATTCTTTTCTTCTCATATATTTTTCGCTTCTCTTCCCACTTTTGCGCGTTCCGACTATGCCATTTCCCTTCGATCTTCTTTTTTTTGGCTATGAATATAAATATCTATTTTTTCTATGAATATAAATATCGAAAATTAGTCAATAATTAGAGATTTGGACTTTGGTATAACCTTGTAACATAGATTCTTATTAAAAGTCCAGATAAAACTAAGAAATATTTTTGGAATGCCATTACCCTCGGAGCCACCAAATATTAAATTCACTATTCTATCCAATGTGGTGGTGAAACAAGAGTAATTCTTACTAGTTGATTGTTCTTATCTTTATTGTTGAAGAGTTCTTTATTTTTGATGGAGATAAATTTTTAGAGGTATCTTTTTTTTTTAATAATTCATTGACTTCTATTTTCAGTGAAATACAATCTTTTATTTTATGACAGTAGTCCTTGTGAGAATTACTTGATTATTCTTATCTTTATTGTTGAAGAGTTATTTACCTTTGTCGAAGATAAATTATTAGAAGTATCTTTTTTTAGTAATTCTTTGACTTTTAAATACAATCTTTTGTTTTATGATAGTGGTTGTTAGGGAATTCACATCAATTAATATTGAATGCTTCTGGTGTTTTTATCTTTTGGGATCAACTAACTTAGGGGCCGATCTACCTCAGAACTTTGAACAGTTCCGATTTGAGATTGAGAGATTGGAGATGTCTGATCATGTTGATACTATCATTCTTCGGTTTTGTTTATGAATAGATTGTGGTATCTCTCATAAATTTTTTCTCTTGCTTTTTTATATGGTTTATGATAGGATTTGCCGCCTTTATTGTTTTTCTCATTTTTCAGGGCTTTGGGATTCATGCTTCTGGAAATGCTTGGACTGGTATGATGAATCCTCCTCCCACTCCACTTATGCCCATGTTTGGGATATGACGTCATCAACGGTTGTGCACTGATACTTGATTACCTCCATGTACATATCAGCATCGAGCAGCTTGTCTCTATTGAAAGTATAGATAGCTATCAAGGCTTTACATCTGGATATGATACCTTATCCTAATTGAAGCGTGATATATACCTATGTAGAGTTCAGCTTGGTCTCTAGTGCGTGTAAATTTTCTATGAACTAGTCGGTTAGAGCTGCGTAGGAATGTATTGATTTGATGGACAACTGATGTACCATTGCAAGGCGGGCCCGATTAGAATTGAGCTGTCTAGGGTTCTTTATACATAGATTTAGTAAGCATACATTGGCCACATAGTTGTCTAGATCATTGGTTTAATCGTACATTCTCATATTTGGAAAGGAGAATTGTCTCGGCATCTCAATCAGGGCGAACTCGTCTGCAAAGGGGTATCTGCATAGAAATTTGGAGCAATATTGTCCAAAAATTCTGAGTATAAAAACTGATCAACAAATCATTGAGAGGGAGATGTAGCTTAAAATTTTACACTATCATTCTTCAAACAAGGTTGTATCATCTTCTACCTCTCGTTCTGAGCCACAACATTGAAAACTTCTTCAATGAAGGAATCAGATTGAGCATCAATATATTGCTTCAAACGGGTAATAAAGATCAAACAGATCAAACAGAAATGTAGATCAAGCAAAACAAATGCAGATCAAACTAATTTAATAAATTATTGTATTCAAGTAAATATTTTATTTTTAATGAAAATATCTAACAAAATACAACTTATTATATAATTCATAAATATTGAGAAAAATAAAAATAAATATTATCATTTTAATAAATATAGTGAAATTTAAAATTATATAAAAATTCTGAACAGTTACAAAAATTAAAAAGAGTATTCTTGTTTTACTCTTTTTATTCGATTTTTGGTTTTTAAATACTATTTGGTTCAACTATAGAATTGACATTGTAAAATTTTATATATGTTATTGTATCAACAAAATCTTCATTTAAAATTTCAAAATATTAAAAATGCTATATGAAAGAACAAAAAAATATGTTTGATATTTCATTGATATTAAGTAATTATAAATAACCTTTATAAATGTAACTTTTTTTCTTTTTTGACCAAAAAAATAACCTTTAACATTTATAATTATATGCAGTTAAAATATGAATTATCAAATATGAAAGTACTGTTTCACTGTATATGCATAAATTTATTAAAATAATTTTAGAGAATAAATAAAATTTTACGTAAATGCATGCATATGTGATAATAAATTTTTAGAGAATAAATAAGTTTTAACATAATTTTAATCTAAAGAAATAAAATATTATTTTACTTATAAATAATAGACTAAAGGAAAAAAAAAAGAAAAAGATGTCATCCCATTGGCTCCCTACCATCTTGAACCTTCTTCTCTCCTCTTTTAGTTTCAGTACAAAAGATCAATGCATTTTTAATCTGCAAGTAGTACATTAATAAATTATTAGTATTTTTTGTTCTATATTTTAATTGTTGAACTAGGTTAAGACATGCGCTTTGTACAAGGTGAATTTACATAATAAAAATTAAAATATATAGTATTGATAAATTAAATATGTATATGTGTTTAGTTTTTTAATATGAATACAGTTATGTTGGGCTGGGCATTTTAATTTTAATTATGAACCGAAATCCATTTTGAATTTATGATGAGCCTGATCGATTTGAGTTTAATTTTTTTATCACCATGTTTATACTTATAAAAACCGTAATGTGGTCATAAGGTGAATTTTTATTACATTTTTAAAATATTTTACTTTAACATCACTGAGAACTAATTTAATGGTTTTACAACCAGCAGCTAGCTTTATATTGTTTCCAAAATTGAATTACTTTGACATTAGTCTTCCATATAGTTTTGAAGGGTTTCAAATGGACGACTAAATTGATGCATCTTATTTTCTTGTTTTAAATGGTTAGCTGAATATATGTATATATATATATATATATATAATTTAATTCGAATAATTATTAAATAAAAATCTGTATTAATACAATTTTATGATCATTTGTATCTTGTTACAATAAAATAAATTAAGTCATTGATCACTAGAGAGAGAGTGAAAGATCGAGATTGATCTCTTCGCTTCTCGGACAAAGAGACACGAGGAAGGGATTGTCGGCAGAGAGGCAGTGGGTTGGACTTATGGGTTTCAGTCCCAAACGGTGGAGATTTGTGAAGTTTTGGGCTTCAGACCTATCCCACCAGCGACAGCAGCAATCCTTGGGCCAAGTTACCACAGGCCCACTCCAACTTATGGTACCTGATCACATACGAGATATATATATATATATATATATGTGAAGTATGATTGATTAGGGTTTTATGCAAGCATAAGGAAACATACAAGTTTACGGCACAAGAATCTGATCAATCTGGTGGACAGCAAGAAGCAACAAGCAACAATACAAGATTAATTACTTAGGCTTAGGTCTATTGTATCTAAGGGTTTGTTGGTATTCTCTAGGTAGGAGTATTTGGTTCTTTGTAAATAACTATCTAGCACATTGATTTGGTATTGTTAGAGTCTCTTTGATCTAGTGAAGTTTGGGAGAAGGAGTTCTCCTACGAGACGTACCAGTTTGAAGTCGGAAACTCGTTAAATTGCTTGTGTCATTATATTCAATTTAACCTAGATCAAAAGCTAACTTGAATCCTAAGTAAACCTAAGCTAATAATCTCTACAAAGTATAGTAAGCTATATGAAGAGTGTATATTAACACCTAATAAGCTGGCATTTTGCATCTGGTTTGACGGTGCTCTGGACTAGCTGCTGATTTGAGCACTTTCAATGACGTAGTGTATATGAACCCCTAATAAGCTGGCCTTTTGCATCTTGCAGACTGCTGATAAAAACATGTGCTGGTTTGAACACCCTCAATTCGGTTCTATCCGAAACGATTTTTAAAAAATCTGATTTATATCGATTTATACAATTTAAATTAGTTTAAACACTTCTAAATCGGTAAAAATGGTTTAAATCGATCTAAATATATCTAAATATGTTTAATTAGTCAATAATATTATTACAAATCTATAAATTTGTCTAGTTTCTTATGTTTTGTATATCTAATTTTGATAAACTATTACAATAATTTTATAATTAAACTTAAAAAAATAAATAAACCATATAAATATATAAAATAAATCAATAACTTACTAACGTCTAGGCCTCGCCCAAACCCCGAATTATCCACCTAGTTGCTAGTTCTCTGTAAAATGTTTAGTTACCGTCTAGCGATTTTTAGAACATTGCTCAGCATCATTTCATGAATGTTAATTTCAGCATAAATTTAATGGTTCACACTGTTAGAAATAAAGTTTAATTCAAACTGAAACGTATACCATATCAAAATTGAGATTTAAGAAAGCAAGATGAAAGTTGTTCAGTGGCTTATAGTGCCCTGTTAAATTTTAAAAATATTTTAGCAAGAAAAAAAGATGAAAGTTGCTGAAGTTATAATTAGCATATTTCCCTTTATTAAGAGTTATTCTTTAGGTTCACCAACCAATAGAAAATTGTCATTTTAGATTTATCTTTTAATTAAGGAAACAAATAACTTGTCAAATTATATTATCTTTTTAAAATTAAATTTAAAAATAAATAAAATAGTATATAAAAACGAATTAAAAAAATTAATGTTGTCAACTAAATCCTAAACTCTAATATTAAACCCTAAACTCTAATCCTAAATCCTAAACCCTGGGGTAAACCCTTGAAAAAACACTAAACATGTCGTCAACAAAAAATAAACCCTAAACTCTAATCCTAAACCCTAAACCCTTGGATAAATTCTAATCCTTGAAAAACAATAAACATTTGGATAAATTCTAAACTATAAATCTTAAACACTAAACTCTAAATCTTCTAAATAAATATTTTTTAAAAATAATATTTTTTTAAAACTATTGTTATTTTTATTTATTTAATCTTTTTTATTTATTTTAGAAGCATAATATAATTTGACAAATTATTTTGTTTCCTTAATTAAAAGATACTAGATTTAAAATGACAACTTCCTCGAAAAAAATCCTTTATTAATTACCTAAAAGTTCATGCAGTCCAGTTTACAAAACATCGTGTTTTATGTTTAGTTTTCAAACCATATACTATATATATTTTTTACATACAAGATATTGATGGCGCTTGCATACATTTCACTCAACGTACCACAAGCGTCGAGTGGTTCGCCAATCAAAGGTAGGTTCGGCCGCGGCCTCGGCCTTAGCCACTTTCCCTTCATCGAACCACAAGCGTCGAGCTGTACTTCGAGCTGTACGCCAATCAATGCTAGGCTCACCATTAGGAACAGCCTCGGACTCAGACTCAGAATTCTGAACACTGATGGTAGGTTTGGGCTGGACCTCATGCGTAAGGTTGTATAACCGTGGACTTTGGAATACATTAAGTTCGTGGCGAGCCTCATGCGCCACGTTTTGTCCGCCTTGTTCATGATTAAAACAAAATATCACTAAGGCTAGGAATAGAGTCAGAGCAATTGAAAACATAGTCATCCTGGTCTTGTTTTTGCCGCCTCCTTCCACCTAAAAATATTAACAATTAGATGGTCCTGCATCTGTTCAGTTAAACAGATCCAAAACAAACAAAAAGAAACCAAACAATACCCTCATATACATATGGTTAGTATGCAATTTAATTTTTTCCTATCTGAATAAAAAATTCATCTTTATCCTTTTCTTGGTAAGTAAAATTATTAAACAGCTGCAACACCAAACCTATGAATCAACAGGTGGTCTTATTTTTATTTTTTATTTTTCAAACAAAAAAACACCTAACCAGTCATCAGTCCCTAGACCAATGAATCAATCATTAAACCAATCATGATGAGTTCTAAAATCAAAAGAGGCAAGTACTAAAGATGAAATAGAAACCTTGGATATGGTGAAGTTCCTTTTGGGAAAAAACCGAAGATTCTTATCAGCTTGTTCAAGACAATGACGTAGCAAGTTGCAGACTGCTAGCGCTGTGGCTGCGTCTCGGCTATCTGTAATACAAACACCTTTGCACTTCCTATAAGTTAACCGATAAGATATGTAGCTGTCTCAAAAGAAAAAATATAGACCTGGAATGTCGAAAATCTGTTTGTCAGGTGGGATACCAAGAAGTTCTCCAACGAGAACCTGAACTCGGGCACGTTCCTCCCTTGAAAGTATATCTCCATGAGTAATAACTACGGCTGGCTTGTCATCTGAAATGAAATTCGACTTCTTTGAAATTTTAAAAAGAAGAAAAAGAAAAAACCATTCTGTAACTTGAGGTTTATAAAAAAAGAAAGGACTGACCACCAACCTTTAAACGATAGTAAAGGACAGTTAAAAGCAGACGAGATAATATGAGCATAGCTCGATTCACTCTCCATCATTTCAACCGCGTTAACAACAAATATAATGGAGTTCACTTTCCTAATGTCACAACCTGTACAACCATCTCGGATCAATCTATCCTTCAAATCCGAGTCATCGGATGTCCTGACCAAAATTACAAACTCATTATGTTAACTAAAAGAAAAAGCTGATTAAAGCCAATAAAGAGAATAAAACAAGAAAAGACCAGATCACAGGCTCGCCGTGATGAACACCTTTTGTAATCCACTGCTCAATCATATCAGTGTTGTCCGATGACGAGATTTGGCTCAACCCGCGCGTGTCGAAGAGGCAAAATGAAGCGGAACCTCTTCTTGGGAACATATATTCCTGAACAAAGAATGTGCCTCCATTAGACGGCATGCCATCTGCAAAAATTAAGAGCAGCAAGAACACTAATCTCGTCGTCTTTATCTTTAAAAACAGAAAATTGATGATCCAAATATATGTGTACATGATTCTTGAGCTCTCGCTGGGGCAAACTCGTCGTCTTGGATCACTCTTGTAATTTTATTAACAAGACCACTCTTCCCGGCTCCTTTCGGACCAACTATGAGGATCGATGTCGTCTTTGGAACATGGTAATCGCTCAAATTGACATCCGCAAACGATCCAGGAGTATAGCTGATATCAAAAAAAAAATATATTAAAACAGTTTAGAATCTAATAGTTGAATAATCTCTCTTTATTGATCGAATATTAGTAGAAAAAAAAAAGAATCAATCATGATCTCGAGTTGGAAACAAAAATAAATAAATATAGTTATAAAACCTCAAGATTTGGCGTCTTGCGATTTTTAGTTTCCGATTGTTCTTGCCAAGTCTCTCCCGTAACAAATCATGGCTTTGGAGAATCTCTTGGTAAGTTTTCTCTCTCTTTCTCAAATAAGCAGAAAGAGTCTCTTCGGAAACCCCTGAACAATCACTACAACAAAAAAAAAGGAAATGAATCACTTTTTGATTACGATCATCGTCAGATAATAATATTACCTGAAGCAGAAAGAAGACGACCGTGAAAAGTCAGGGTACAAAGAAGATGCCTCCTCCTCTGCAACAACTTTAAATCATTTCCGTTAAAGACAAAACATGCAAAACAGTTCCAGGAAAAGAAAAAAAAAACAGTTCCAGAAAGAAAGATATAGAAGAGAAGTCTACCATCTTTGAGAGTATCACCACCACCCATGGGTATGATTAGGAAGAGAGAGGAAAATTGAAACTTTCGGTTCTAGTTTGTTCTTCTTCGCAGAGATTTTGCCCACTATACGGAATATTGTTTCGATAAAGATCATTTGAGAATCAGTAATTGTTTTATTCTCTTCGTTATTCGGTTCCCATTACTCGGTCCTATCCGATTGATTTATGTTTTGCTTTTTAATTTTGGTTTGTTGATTATTTATAATCTATTATATCTTTATATATAAAAGAGGGTTTTAATCCCTCCTGGGGCGTCCACCTAGGATGCCACGTCAGAAATACCTTCTTCTACAGCGTGCCACGCGTCTACGTTTAATGAAACTCGGCGTATTGGTTTTGTTGGGCTTTTGGCTCGCGTTTCGTAATTGAGGCCCGTTTATCTCCCAGTCCAACGAAACCAAGGTTTGGCCATTCGTCATCTTCGCTCTCTTCGAACGGCGGTGAGCCGATACAGATCCGTAACGGTGAGTTCCATCTTTAATCGTCTTTAATTCTCTTGACTTTCATCTCTGTTCGTCGGCGTAATCGTGTATAAATAACCACATATCTCTCCTCTGCCTATCGTACTGTTATTGCTTCCATGTTGTTAAGGTTTTTTTTTCTGTTTGTGTGTTTTTCTTAAAAAAAAAACTTATTTGGTCTGATTAATCGTTGTCGGCGAACTGTATCGTGATTATCATCGCTGGTATTGTTCTTTGTTTTCATAAAAAAACACTTAGAGTTTTTTGATTAGTTTGTTTTGTTTTTATTTTAATCTTTTTAAGTTTTAATCGATTTTATGGTTGACGGGAAGTTTGGGAGATAATCACGCTGAGGAAAAGAGGCGTATGCGTTCCCAGCAAGAAGAAGAAGCCGTCCTCTCTCGCCACCACCACTGCCGATGGTCCCGGAACCGACGATGCTACGATCCCAATCGAGGACGATCGGACGACGACGGGAACGACAACGCCGGTGATCACGGCGAGGACGATCTCTCCGCCGCTCAAAATCTTCGTGGTGTTCTACTCGATGTACGGACACGTGGAGAGCTTGGCTAAGAGGATGAAGAAGGGAGCGGAGGGAGTGGAGGGGGTGGAGGCGAAGCTGTACAGAGTACCGGAGACGCTTTCTCAAGAGGTCGTCGAGCAGATGAAGGCGCCGGTGGCGGAGTTGGCGGAGGCCGATGGGTTTCTGTAAATTTATAAATTCTTGGAAGCATTCAAGCATTTGGATTTGTTCACCATGTTATGCTTCGGTATTCAGACCAAACCATTCATAACTATGATATGTGATGTTGTTTCAGGGCTGGGGTGTTGCGTTGCTGGTTGGTGTGCCAAGCAAAGACAATGCCTTCAAGACTCATCCAATGAACATGCTAAACGAGATGACTCGCAAGGGTACTTTCTTTGGGAACTACAAACCCAAAACTGACTTTCCAGGGGTGGTCGAAAAGTACATGAACAAGGACATGGAGCTTGAGAAGTTCATCGCTCACATCTCTGAGATCAACAAGGCCTTTGATTACATGTTGAAGGGAGAAAGCATATGTTTCATCATCACCATGGGTGCTTGAAACCAACATTCTCCTCCTACCAATAATGTCTACTTTGTGAGTGTTTTAGTAGATATCTCTGATTGCTTTTGGTTTTTAAAGTCTCTAATTTATTACCATATCGTGCAATAGTTTTCATTCTAATAAAAATACATAATCTTTTCCCTTTAAGTGTGTGTGTATTCAACATTCAGAATGCAAACGAACTAACCATAGTGACTCCAAAGACGTTTCGGGACAAGCTCTGCAGACACAGAGCCATTTGTTTTAAGTGGTTAGAAGGACTGTGAACTCATTTTGTTTTTGTACAACCCTTTGTTTTCAAGGCCAGTTCCTGAGATTGATCCAATGGCAGCTTTGTGATTCTATTTACCATTGAATCACTTGAAAAATATTTTAAAGAATTAAGTAAAGGGAAGATTCAATGCTGTAAAAAGTATCAGCTGCAGTCACCATTTGGATTTGTTTTAGACGATATATCCTCAGATTTTGGTTCTGCTAAACAGTTTGTTCATCATAAATATCAGTTGGATTTATTAAACAAAGATGATACTAAAGCCGTCAACAAAAAAAAAAACAAGTTGCAAGCAAGTGTTGAGATCGGCAGAGGACAATGACTTAAAACTATACGAATCTTACAAATAATACTAGGTCTGATACAATTTATATATAAAAAAAAGAACAGGAGAGGAGCTTGATTTTGTAAACGATCGAGTATTGAGGATGATCTCTTAAGTAACTTCTAGAACTACACGGTCTCAAAGATTACTGTGAATTTAGCCAAGGTGTGAGTCTTGGACGATGCTTCATTTGGACCGTTCTGAAACACCAACGGAAAAAGGCGATATATTCCAGAAACAACAAAATGTTTTGCTAAAGAAAACAGGTAGATATGGATTATGGATTCAACTCTGATAAAAAGTCAAACATGTCTCTTTGAACGAAGGACAACGATTTTGTTGTACAAGGAAGACAAGTGTATTAGGATTTATTTGGTTTGTTTTCATTTAGTTTGGCGTGCTTCTGGGTTTTGTACAAATTTGAAATTATAGTGCAACATCAATTTCTCATGGAGTAACAAAAGATTCACAATTAATTAAGTTAAAAAAACAAAAGTTTCAAAATGTAAAAAACATATTTAAATTGACCTCAAGTGTATAGTAAATAGCATGTAACATGAGACTTACAAAGTAAACATAATAAAATATAAATAAGCCAAAATAATAAAAATATTTATAAACATAAATTGTTATTTTTCTTTAGTTATTGTATAGTCAATTCAAAAAATAAATATCAAAAATTATTTTTGTTACTAAAACCTTCCAAAATAAAATGTATTTCATTTTTATATGACAAAATTTAAATATTTATGAATTTGTGTAGGAGTTTTTTTCTAGGTGCATATGTGAAATACATAAGTATATATTTGTAAAAACATGTTCTGCCCAAATAGTATAAAGTATATTTCACTTTTTTCTTGCGATTATGCAGCATCACTTTGATGATATTAGTCAGTTTTAAATTATTTATATATGTTTTTCGTTAATTACATTTTGCCAAAATACACAAAATTTCTTTTATATTCTTTGGTCTAAGATTATAAACATCATCCACTGCACTAATATTAAAGTATATTATATCACTTTAATTCAAACCAAAACATATTTATTAAAAATAACATTATGATCTTGGAATTCTTTTAATTATTTGTTTGTCTATAATATATTTTTTTGTAATGATTTTAAATACTTTATAAATTAATAGAAAATCATATAAAACAATTTTTCTTATAACTTCCCGCCCGTAGGGCGGGCCAACCCTAGTTTTTTCTAATCTGATTAACTATGCTATTACAATTGTGATTAACTATGCTAATACAATCGTGAGAAATATTACATACAAAATTTTTCAGTTGATAATTCTACCATCATATAAAAATATATATCAAGTTGTTCTATGAAATTTAGGTTCCATGATACCATGCATACTGCTGAAGATCTCGAGGTTTCCTAAACATCTATCTCATAATTTGTATTTTCTAGCGTTTGAACCCTACATCCTCCCAATATATAAGTATTAATAAATCTTTAGTCAAACCACTGAATTAAGGGGATTTCACTCTAATCTATTATATATTATTTTAAAAACATTTAATGTAGATTATTATCTTTTAAAGGAAATAAATTATTTACCTAAAGTCCAAAAAATATTATTCTTTCCTTTCTTAAATAAAAACTAAGAATTTTCTAGTAAGATATATATGACAATTAATGATTTGAAATAATAAATAAATTAAAAATAATAATATTAACTATATAATAAAAGTTTAGACTTTTGTGTAAATGTTATATTTTGAATTTTTAAAAATGATTTAAATCGTTGAAATCTTACATTGAAAATTTTGTGATTAATGGTTTAAAAATTTTATTATAACAAAATAAAAATGGTCATAAAACCATATGAGTAAAATGCCTCATTTAATAATAAATTTTTAGATTAAAACATGCATATATACACTATAATGTCTCATTTAATAATACATTTTTAGATTAATATATATATATATATATATATATATATATATTAGTATTGTTTAAATTAAATTATGTACAAAATAAACACATAATATTTTAATTTCAAAATTTACATTTAAAAGTATTAAGAATTTAATATTTTATTTTTAAATTTGCATTAAATTTTGGTAAATGATTATAAATTAATAAAATATTAAAATATTACATTTAAATTTGTTATTAATAATGTAAAATATACAAATGATAATAAAACTATATGAACATGAAATATTATTTTACAGATAATCATATTAAAAATATATTGTATAAATGTAAATATATTAAATTTAATTATATATCATATAAATATATAATATTGATTGTTTAGATTTATTCATTATAAAACGATCGTAAATAAACAAAAGTGGTTGTTTTGATTATGTGATTGCGCCAATTTAACAATTTAATATATTTCATATGAAATAGATAAAAATGATTGTTTGAATTTATTTATTATAAACAATAATTAATAAATAGATAAAAGTGATTGTTTTAATTTATGTGACTGCTCCTATTTAATTATATACTTAATAGTTACTGATTTCTTTTATTTAGTATATATTTATTATTTTATTTCATATAGAAAAGTGAAATAAAAGAAATACACAAAATAATATATATACACAATATTTATCTTTTTGAAGACTCAAATCTTAATATAGTTTATAGAATATCACAGATACTAACTAGTTTGGCTCTAAAAACATATAAAATTATCAGGAAGTTTCTAATCTATCTAGAACTTTTGTATATAAAATTATACTATTATGATAATCCGCACAATGTGCATAGTTAATTTTAACAATACACATTCTCCTATCGGAAAAAGTGCCTATTTCAACATGAACTTTACGCGTCGTGCCTATTCCTTCACGAACTTTGTAGTAGTGCGTATTTCACACTAAACTAAACAAATTTTTTAAAATACTATATGAACTTTATGCGTAGTGTCTATTCCTTCACGAACTTTATAGTAGTGCGTATTTCACATTGAACTAAACAAAAATAAAAAAAATACTACATAGACTCTCAAAATCGTGCTTATTTCAATATTGAACATTAAATGTGTTAATCATCCGTTAATTTATCAAAATAGCGTCATTTTGAATAAATTTTGTGAAACTAAAAATCAAAATAAAATTTACTCTTAAAATCGTGCTTATATATATTTACTGTCAAATGTAACATTCATCCTTTAATTTACCAAAAGACTTTATTTTGGTTAAATTCTATGAAATTATTCGTCATTTTTTAATTTTACAAAATCTATCCAAAATGACATTGTTTTGATAAATTAATGTATGACTAACACTTTTAACGGTATATATATATATATATATATTGACTGTCAAAGTGTTAGTCTTGAGAAAATACTACATAGACTCTCAAAATCGTTATTATTTATATTTGATGGTTAAAAGTGTTAGTCATCCGTTATTTTGATAAATTAATGTATGACTAACACTTTTGATTTTCTAAACAGAAAAATACTAATACTTTTGACGGTTAATGTACATATATATATGACTAACACCTTTGATTTGCTGACAAAAAAATACTAACACTTTTGACACTCAAAATCGTGATTATATATATATATATATATATATTGACCGTCAAAAGTGTTAGTCTTTCTTTGTCAGCAAGTGAAATGTGTTAGTCATACATTAATTTATCAAAACATCATTTTGGACAGATTTTTTTGTAAAATTGAAAAAATTAAAAAACGACGGATGATTTCATAGAATGCATCCAAAATAGTTTTTTTGATAAATTCAATGATGACTATTACCTTTGACAGTCAATATATATAAGCACGATTTTGAACGTATATTTTATTTTTATTTTTAATTTTTAATTTCACAAAATTTATACAAATAACGTTGTTTTGATAAATTAACGGATGACTAACACATTTAACACTCAATATTAAAATAAGCACGATTTTGAGAGTCTATGTAGTATTTTTTTATTTTTGTTTAGTTCAGTGTGAAATACGCACTACTATAAAGTTCGTGAAGGAATAGACACGGCGCATAAAGTTCATATAGTATTTTAAAAAAATTGTTTAGTTCAGTGTGAAATATGCACTACTACAAAGTTCGTGAAGAAATAGGCACGACGCGTAAAGTTCATGTTGAAATAGGCACTTTTTCCTTCTCCTATCTATATATTTTCTTTCATTCTACTTGCGGCAGCAATGCCAAAAGAAAAAAGGAAAGAGAGATGAAGCACAGTCTGGTCTTACAAGTTCTGCACACTTGAAAGCTAGATGAAGTTGGAGAAATGTAAAGCTTGTGGTTAGTAGAGTTACTTTGTAAGGACAACCATCAACTCGTGCTCCTAATGTCAGCGTTTTAGAGAGTCCCCATTCTTCTACAAGGGCTGAAAGTCCAGTCTTAACCATTTGCTTTTTCTAACCAACCAGCTTCGAAACCCGGCCACAGCGATTTAACATCCTTACTGCTGGGGCGCTGGACCCCTTCGGGGAATATTTGGGAAAGTGGCTGCCCAGACACCAGAGATATCAAAAAAAAAAAAAAAAAAAAAAACCAACGAGCAAGACACAAAATTTCCATGATGTATGTGGTTTTATATTGTCATCATTTTTATGATTTTTAATATCATAAACAACAAAATTCACATGAAAATTTCTTTTATATATTATTCAAGCATTTTTGTTAGTTAAATTGTTATTTTTTCTACTATCATCTCCCACGATATTGAAAAGAATTGATAGTTAGTAGTTAGACGCTTTATAAAAATTTATTGATCATGCGAGTGCCTAGCCAGTCTTTTGTTCAATCAGTCTTGGTGTAATTTACACATAGATAATTGCTCTACATATTGTTTTAGTATATTACATTAACCATGTTATTATTTAGGATCTCATCCATGAATTATGAAGTGGGATAAAAGATCATTAGCCATTTTCTTTGTCCAAATCAGTTTTTCTATATTTTGCAGTTATTCTTTACAAAAAAAAAGATTTCCCCTCGTCAAGATTTTACTGATCAGGCGACTTACACCTTTGTATATAGGGAATTTGATGAAACCATCTGTTTTCAAAAAAAGAGAATTTGATGAAACCATTTCATACGTGGGAGAACAAGAACTCACTACTACATTCATGTTTATGTTTTGTTTTTATTACTAGTGACACAGTTTGGGTATTGTATTAAACAAAAGAAACGAAAGTAATGAGAAAACGAGAATTTATAAGATTACAGAAATGTAGATCACAAGCAAAATGCTATTCATGGCTCGACGATGATCTTCCCAGTAGCATGACCGTCGATACTTTTAGCCCAAGCATCCTCTGCTTTGCTCAGAGGATACTTCGAGTCAATCACAGTCTTGACTTTCCCTTCTTTCACTAAGTTGACCATAAATTCCAAATTCTCAGCTTTCGGGATCAACAAAAGCGGAATCAATTGCTTCTTAGACATGGTTATTTTCTTAACCGCGAAAGTCCACATCGCCTTAGGCCCCGGCGTGATGTCTATCACCTTTCCGTTTTCAGACAGATTCGGTTCGAATGTCGAAAATGGTATCCCATTTGCGCAGTGAATCACAGAGTCGTATTTCTTACCAGACGGACTCTTGAGAGCAGCTCCCTCTGGAGTCTTGTAGTCAAGAACCTCGTCCGCTCCCAATGATTTGACGAAGTCTATGTTCCGAGCCCCACATGTGGCGGTTACATGAGCGTTACCTAGCTTTGCTAGCTGGACTGCATAGTGGCCGACACCACCAGATGCTGCTGTGACCAGGATGTTCGCCTGCTTGCCTGTACCATCCAGCTTCAATCCAGCCGGATTAGTTAGAGCCTGGAGAGCGGTTAGGCCCGCCACAGGTAAAGCGGCTGCTTCAGCTGGTCCTACTTCTTGAGGCCTTTTGACTGTAAGTTTCTCGCTCGCAACAGCGTATTCAGCAAATCCGCCTCCTGTCTGAAAACAAACCAAAAATAGTTAACTCTTTTCATGCTGTGTTAAGAGTAACTGCTACAACTCTAATGGCAATGTCTTGTATGTAAGAACCTACAAGATGGCTGAGAACTGATACAACTTTGTCACCAGTCTTGAAATTCTTGACTCCTGATCCAACCTCCATGACTTCACCAGCAACATCAGTAGCTGTTCAAGACAAATTATCCAACGTTCTGTAACCCTTTAGAAAGCCATTAAAGCAATATGGAATCTCAAGATAATTCTTGAAAGCAAATAAAATATACCAGGAATGCAGGGGAACTTGCGAGGAAGAAAAGGCCGAATCATTCCTTTTTGAATTTTCCAATCAACAGGGTTTATACTAGTAGCTTCTAATTTCAGCAAAACCTCGTTGTCCTTTGGCGATGGAACCGGAACTTGAACATGCTGAGAACATATCAGATAACCACATACTAATCATCAACAAAACAGCGGAACATGAAAATGCATCACAAAAAGATAAAACACAATTTTTTTTTGCTGCCAGTAGATATACATGCACACATAAGAAGACTAATGTCACATTAAAAAAAATCACATAAACGATCACATGTAACCAACAATAATATATTTATTAGATTATCAGATTATGGCAATGAATTCTCGATAATTATTTTCTCTTATACACACGCTAATTGAGATGATTTCGAACAAGAGGTTTTAAACCTTCAAGGCGGCGACACCACCGCCGTAAGACTCGTATTGAAGAGCGTGCATGAGTTTTCCAGCCATTGTTAAACGACGGCGATCTCTGAATCGAACAAATATAGTTTTAGAGATAAAGTTGAAGGGAGGATCTGGAACCTTACAACCGCCGCGTGGAGAAGAGTTTTGTCAGTTTATGTGGACAGGTTGCAGTGAAGGGTAAAAGCGGTATTAACAACAAGTGATTGTAAATTTGCCACGTTCGAGCCTTTTATGTGGGCCGGCCCGCGTCCAGTAGCCTATCCGTAGCAACTTAACATTTGTTTTCGAATCGTGCGGATTGATCCACAGCGGGTTCAGTTCATGCCTGTACCATTTGGTCTAGCGGGCTCGTCCGTAGGCTATAAACAACTTAATTCAAAATCTGCATAAATTGTGTAATTTGTGATTTACCTTCTGTATTTTATTTTATTTTATTTTTCCTTTTGAAAAAGGCCATTCAATTCTGTATTTTAAGTTTGTGAGTCAATTTTTGGCCCTTTAATTAATTGTTTTTTTTGAATGAATTTTAAATTTATTCAAAAAAGCCTTGTTACATCTGAGTGTAAACGAATTTAAAAATTAAAAAACAACAACTGAAACACTCAAATAAAACCATACTACACTCTGGTTTGGAACCAGAGCTGAAGAACATCCTCCATGCCTTTTCTCCCGTTCTTCTTTACCAGACTTAGCTTGTTTCTGATCCCTTTATCAGTGAGCTTTATAAGCATATTTATCTGCATCTTTTTCTCACCATGTTTTACTCTGTTTCTTTCCCTCCATATAGCGTAAGTGGTAGCATGAAAACTATTCCTCAGACAAAATAGTGACTTCTTTTCAAAGTGACCCTCTGAAACTTTTTTAACAATGGACTCCCAACTCTCCGAGTAGCTTCTGCCAAGAATACCACTTACAAGAGAACACCAGAGCTGAGCCGAGTATGCGCATTTGAAAAATAAGTGATCTCTGGACTCCACATCATTTTTACAAAGCACACACTTTACATCTGCTCCCTGACTCCATCTCACAACCCTATACATTGTTGATAGCCTATTTTGCATAGCTAGCCATACAATAAAGGCAAATCTCGGGGTAGCCATCGAGAACTAGACTCCACGAGTCCACTTTAGCTGCACACTATTTCTTCTCAGATATAACCAAGTCTCTTTAGTATAGAAACAAGATTTATAACCCGTCTTCCCTCTCCACAAGCTTACATCATCACTGTCACTACAAATCTTCTCTCTTACAGAGTCCAGATTACTCTCCACCTCATTTAGAATCTCAAAACGGTGCCTTCTTCTACGTCCGAACCTCCAAACTGCCTCCTCTATAGTAGCTTCTTTCCTTATCCCCAAATCAACCATACCACGATCACCCAATAGATCAATCATCACTCCCATGTCTGACCAGTTGTCATACTAAAAGGAAACATGTCTACCATTACCGATCTCCATCCTAAAAAACATTTTTGCCACTTCTCTCAACTTAAACATTTTCCTCCACATCCAAGATCCCATTTGTGTATTGATCTTAATCTCCCAAAAGCTTCTCTTCTTCAACAGATATACTTGAATCCAATTACCCCACAAGGAATCACCAGTGAGCATTCTCCATATCAGTTTAAGTCCATAAACGATGTTTACTTCCTTTAGAGCTCTAATACCCAACCACCCTCCAACTTTGGTTTGCAGATGCTTTCCCAAGCGATCTTAGCACCCGTAGACCTCAGATCATGACCTGACCAGAGAAACGAAGCACATATACGTTCAACTTCCTTCAAACACTTGCTAGGCAATCTAAAAACCGCAGCCCAAAAGTTAACAATGCTCATCAGCACATCACTTATCAACTGGAGACGCCCTGCATATGAGAGATACTTGCTTGTCCAAGTGCTTATCCTACTTCTTACTTTCTCCACTAGCGGCATGTAGTCTTGCCTTTTCATAGCTTGCGTCATGAGAGGAAGGCCTAGATAACGGACTGGCAGTGAACCCTCAGCAAAAGGAAAATTTACCAGAATTCTTCTTTTTCCTCAGCTTCCACACCCGCCATATAGACTGTCGACTTTTCAATGCTGATGCTCAGGCCCGACCAGTGAGCAAATCCCTCAAAGATAGACAAGACACCCTCGATAGAATCTTTTGTACCCTCCACAAATACCATGAGGTCGTCTGCGAAACACAAATGTGTGAGAGAAAGCGTTTTGCATCGAGGATGAAAATTGAATAACCCATCTTTAGTCGCCTTGTCGATTCTGTGTGAGAGAACGTTCATACACAGAACAAACAAATATGGCGAAAGTGAACAACCCTGCCTCAATCCCCTCTTGCTCTGAAAGTAGCCTGCTAGCTCACCATTGACTTCCACAGAGAAGGATGGAGTAGTTATGCATAGTCTTATCCAATGAATAAACCGATCAGGAGCTCATATTGCTTCCAGACTTCGAAGAACAAATTCCCATTGAACCGAGTCGATAGCCTTCAATATATCAGTTTTCATCACACCTCTAGGCGACACAGCATCCTTGTGATAGTCTTTAACCAATTCAGAAGCTAGTAGAACATTCTCCATCAACAATCTACCCTTTATGAATGCAGACTGGTTCTCTAAGACTAACCTCGGCAAAATCTCCTTAAGTCTATTTGCAATAATCTTCGACACCACCTTGTATAACAAATTGCAACAAGTTATGGGTCTAAAATCTCTCATCACAAGCGAATCAGTCTTCTTAGGAACCAACGCAAGAATAGTTGAGTTAACCCCCTTGGGCAGGAAACCGAACCTGAAAATCGATTGAACTGCAGCAATGAAATCCGGAGCAACGACTGACCAGGTGGTTTTGAAGAACTCACTTGGAAACCCGTCAGCTCCTGGCGACTTATTAGACGGCATAGCAAATAAGACTCCCTTAATCTCTTCTTCAGTGACCTCAGCTTCCAGTGCACTGCATTCCCCATCAGAACAGTGAAAATTTATAAGCTCCTTTAAGTCATCCACAGAAGCCGCAATGTAGTTATCCGGAGACTTATTCAAAAACTCAGAAAAGAATTTAACCGCTTCCACACTGATATCTTCTTGCTTTGTGACTACAACACCATTTGAACACCTGATTTCCCTTATGGTATTCTGAGCTTGACGAGATTGAATGGCATTATAGAACATTTTGTTATTGTGATCACCTACCTCAAGCTAATGGAGCTTTGATCTTTGTTTAAGGAATTCCTCCTCTAAGTTAGCAACATGAAGCCATCTCTCATACGCTACTGCTTCCTCCCGAATAGAATCAGCACTCGGGTTTGACAGAGTCTCCTTCTGCTTTTCACAAAGAACTACATGAGCTTCCTTAGCTTTTTTCGTAAGATTCCCCAACTTCTCTCTAGCAAACTCTCTAATGATTGGCTTCAGATTCTTCAATTTCTTTGCAAACCGAAACATAGCCGAAGTCGAGTGAAAGATCCGAGGTGTAGTATCCCAATAATCCTTCACCATTGGAAGAAAAGTTTCCAATTTTCCCAAAGCATTCACATATTTAAATGGCCTTCTAATGACTTCTTTAGGAGGAAAAATTTGAATCTTACAGCGGAGATGGTCTGAACAGCCTCCAGCCTCAAAAACCGAATAAGCACCCTGAAGCTTTTGCATTGCTACATCATTCCAAAGTACCCTATCCAATTTCTTGCAAATAACACCCTCTACTCTCTTGTTGTACCAGGTAAATTTCGGCCCTTGGAATCCCATATCCGAAAGATTGCAATGCAATGCCATTCTCTGAAAGTCCCTCATCCCACTTAATATACTACCAGAATCATCATATCTTGAGCTCTCCTCACCCACCAGAATCTCATTAAATCGCCCACGATGACCCAAGCTTTGTTGCGAAACAGAGCTGAATCTTGATGAATGCAGAGATCCTCCCATAAACTCTTCCTCCCCTCCACTGTGTTACTTGCATAAACACTCGTATAGAAAAACTCCTCTTGACCCTGCAACGCCACTGAACAAGTAATAATTTGATCAGTTTTGTAAACAGGAGTCACACCAACATCATCCTTCCAAACAAATCATATCCTTCCACCTTCACTACACTCATAGTTGGTAATCGAATTCCAACCTTTAAACACCTTTTTAATTATATTTCCCGCCTTATTTTCCTTGACTCTCGTTTCTAAAATACTGCCAAAACTCATGTTGTTACCTCTGACCCAATCTTCTATAATGGAATGCTTTAAAATCTTGTTGAAACCGCGTACATTCCAGAAGAAACTTGAAATCAGATTAGTGTTTGCGACGGACCGGTCTAGAACTCTTCAGATTTTCATCCTGAGCTCTTGGCTTCCGACCTCTTCTTTTCCCACTTTAGTTTCTTCCTGAACTTGCTGCTCTATTTCAGTATCTTCTAAAATCCCTTCCTCTTGAATTTCCATCTCCTCACTTACTTCTTGTGCTTCTATCTCAGTTGGTTGTAATTTCTCCATTTCTAAAACTTCACCTTCCTCAATCTCATATATGCTCAAAACAGAGAATTTAGATGCCGAAACAACAGCCTCCATATCCTGCGTAACTTTGAACAAAGATCTCCCTGTCTTGGCTGGTGAGACTGTAGACCATCCTTTGATAGCACTACCACTCGCACTAGCTTCATCTTCCATTTTCTCTCCTCCACACTACGACCTCCAGTATTGTATATAACAGTTCTTCTCTCCTGAACACTTACCTCATTTCCTGCTACTTCACCTTTCGCAGTATTTTGAGGCTTTGCACTTTCCTCTTCACTTACTACTACCTCTTGAGATGGAGAGCGAACAATCCTACTCCTTTTCCCCTTCCCTTTTGATCCACATACACTTTCATTATGACCCCATTTATCACAGCTTTTACACCTTGCTGGTAACCAAGGATAGTAAAAATTAACTGTGAAGCTCTTGCCATTCTTCGTGAATGTGATTTCCTTCGGGAGAACTTTCGAAAAATCAACTTTCACAAAAAATTTTGCCTCATCAAGCTTTGTACACGCAATGGTATCTTGGTGCGGCTTAACAGGCAGACCTACTGCACTGGTGATGAAGCTCAAACCTTCCCATGAGTACATGTGGAGAGGTACCTTCTCTGGATGAACCCACATCGGTATCGCTTCTTTCTCCTGCTCCTCATCCTCTGCTTTAGGAGACCATTTTGAGACAATCATAGGAACACTCACTACATTCCACATCCCTCAACACAATATTTTCTCCCTCGCTTTCGGACTTGAGACCTTAAATCTCATAGTCGTTGGATTCACTTCATAAACATCAACTTTTGTCGCAGGATCACTGTATTTCCAGATTTTGTTGAGGACCATATGGACCTTGGCCACGTGCGGAGCCAGATCTAAGAATTTCCCAACAATGAAATCTTCCCAAAGTTGAGTAGAGTTATCAATGATTCCATCCGGTATCTCCACCGTATGAATCCCCTCTTTCTGCAAAACCTCAATCTCATACTTCCTTAGCTTCTTCTTATCTTGCGCCGCCTCTACCCAACTTTGATCCAACTTTTTCGGTTCAGATTCGCTCCTTTGCTTCGAAACTTCAATCAGATCCTCCTTGTGACTCAAATCATCCCCTGGAGGATCCGTAGAATCCGGATGAGAATCCAGATTCATCTCGAAACTCCCTTCGAACTCGTGCCCAGAATCGCCCAAAATATCGCCAAAATAATCGCCTTAGTAAAACGGTGCGTTCTTCTAAAAGTAACACTAATTAATTGAGTCATTTACCCAGTCACATTCTAAGATTTTATTACACAATAGATCAGTTATAACTATTAGGGTAGTTTTACTATGGCTGTTTACTTTGTTACCCCTAACTAAGCTTAAGATGTAGTGGATTTTATAGTTTCTTTTTCTTTAGTTTAATGTTTTAAAATTTTAAAATTAGAAGGAAAAAACATTAAACAACGTTCACAGCCACATCTTTTTATTTATTTTTTTAATCTCTTACACGATTATCTAGATAAAATTTTTGCTTAAAGATGTTGAAAAAAAAACACACCGAAAGGCTTAGTCGGTTTGACGACGGAGATAGTGGAACTAAATGCCATCGAAGAGAAACTGTCTAGGCAAATAGAGTTTCGACGACTTCAACAACCACAAAATCCCTATCTTCTTCATCCTCCAATGTGTAGTCTCAGATCTCGATCAACTAGCCACAACCTGATTCCCGAAATATCAATTGGAGAGTTATTCATGATAAGTGGAGTGGTTCATCTATCTTATATATTACTAAGGATCTCTTCTAATACCCGATGTGGGACTTTTGTCCCTAATATGCTCTCTCGAGATGATGACTTTTTGACATGGCCGACTTAGACTATGGGACAAGGGAGCGCGGGCCCCAAAAGCCAAACTTTTTTTTTTCAAAAATAGTGTTAAAACAGAGCCCAGATTTTTTTTTAAAAAAATGTATTAAAGCCCAAAAAATTTAAATTATTTATAGATCTATGTAAAAAATATCAAAAATTATTTTGCCCAAGGGCCTATGGATTCCTTGAGCCGGCCTTGCTTTGAGCGTCAATCTCGAAATGTTTGGGCAAAGATCGATGGGCCGACTTTAGGCTGGATCGATGATGGATCAGACCATGTGGTTTTAAGTTGGAAGTCCATCTATCTTAACAATTCATCCATGGTCAAAGTCACAATTTTAGCTTTCTTCTAGTATGAATCAATTCCTCATTTTGTCGCCGCCATCATCTCTGCCTCACTCATTGCTGCTCTCCGACAATCTGAGTTTGATTACCAATTCAAATTGTATTAAACCTCTTTGTCTACTACTCTTCATATTCTGTGGCCGGAAAACTCTGATACATAATTATCTTCGGCTCACTTGTCGTCGTCTTGTCTCTGCCTCACTTGTTTCTATTCTCCGTCAAGTCTGATTACCGCTTTGAACTTCAGTCAAAGCGTCCATCTTTTTTTGTCAAAGCATCCGTCTTGTTAATGCCCCTGAATATGTTGGGTAAATAGAATTTAGATTTCTTTTTAACCAATTTATAGCAAAATTTCCATTTAAAAGCATTATGTGCTCTTGGTTGCAGTGATGTGGTTATTGTTTGTAATCTTAAGTGCAATATTAGTCGTATGAGCACATATAGATTTCATATAAAAGGTGTACACATCATTGATGCGTACACGTGGATATCATATAGGAGGAGTACACATGTACATAAAAATTCTCTCTAATCTTGATACTGATATCCATATTTATTTGTACAGATTTCCATATGGTAACATGCATGTAAGTATTGTATATTAAGTGTCTTTAAAACAAGTACTTGTATACAAGTGAAATTTACAACCCAAATGTAATGTACAAGCGAAAGAAACTATCAATTTGGACCAATTTTATAATATACGAAAATGAGTTAATTTAATTACCTAAAAACAATTTTTTGTCTAAAATAATCATAAAACAAAATTTAAATTTGTATAGATATTTCAAATCAAAATAATAATTTAAAGTTGATTTATATCAAAAATTGATTCAAAAATATACATATATTCAAAATTTTATTTTTACTAAAATATTTTCCAATAACAATTATTAAAAAATATTTTCAATGTATATAAAAAAAATACAATACAAAGTCTAATTTCATACACCAACTGAAATTATGGTTTTTATATTATATTAAACTTTAAAAATATAATATATGTGATTATTTATATGATGATACGTATTAAATACTATTAATTATATGATGGTACGTATAAAATACTATTAATTATATGATGATATAAATATGATATATAATATTGACTAGGGGTGGCGTTCGAGTATATATTCGGGTCCGGTACGGGTTTGTTTGGGTTACGGGTTTCTGGGATCAAGGATTTCAGCCCTATTCGGATATTTCTAAATTTTGGTTTGAGTTTGATTCAGATCTTTACAGGTTCGGTTCGGATTTGGATAACCCATTTAAATAAATTTTATTTTTTAATTTTAAAATTTGTTATATACTTTAAGTTTCTCAAAATCTATAAACAAAATAATATATCACATATAAATTTGAATAACATATGTTAGAATACCTAAACTTAACATATAAATTGATTTGGTTTAAATATTTGGATAGAGAATCATAATTATTTTTAGTGTTTTGAGTATACTTTAAATACTTAGATATTTAATTTTGACTATTTGCATGTCTTATCAAGTATTTAAACCAACTTAAAAATACCATATATATTTTGGATGTTTTTACATACATTAAATCTAAAAATAATTAATAAGTATATAAATCTATTTCAGATACATTCGTGTATCCGAAAGACTTCAGTTCATATCATATTCGGTTTCAATTCTTTAAATACCAAAATTTTGAATAATTTAGATATTTAATCAATTTTGTTTCGGTTTGGTATTTTTTTTTTCGATCGGGATCAGTTCAGTTTTGTGTATTCGGTTTTTTTATCTAACGCTAATATTAACATGAAAAACAAATAACAATATATTTTATAAAATATACACCCGTGCGGACGCGCAGATTAACATTTTGCCAGATATTAATGGTACTCTCTTCGAGAAAAGTCGAGCAACAATCGCCCTAAGTAGGATTGTAATGGTCATTTTTCACCGAACTTATCAACAAACTTTTCTATTATGGGCATGTAGCTAATTATCAGTATCTTTTATGGTTTTTAAGCTAATTAGCTCTTGCAAATTATACCTTTAAGTTACAAAAAAAAATTAGCTCTTGCATAAATTGGATTTTATTATGATGGGAACTTGGAAGGTATACAAACATCTAAAAATCGTTACAAAAAAGATGGAAATTTGACATCATCTGAAAAATCTTCTTATCTGGTGGCGAAAGATCCTTCCTCTTAGGTGCAACATAACTGTCAAGTACTTAATCTGATAGTGTTCGGTCCAATGCCCTTCTAGAATCAGACAACAAAAAGCTCTGTACAAAATCAAATATTAACTGAATATATAAAAAAAAACAAATATCTTTTATTAGCTGAAACCACGTGTGTATCCGTAGATTTAGATGCAGGCTATAATTATCACTCATTAATCTCTCTATTTATTCCTCACCATACTTGACGGTTACTACAACACAAACGCATCATCATGGCGTCTTATCTCGGAGTCTCTCTTTCCTTCATATTCTCGGCTCTGCTAATCTCACCGGCTGTCTCGCAGTCATGTTCGTCACAGACATTTGCCGGCGACAAATCATACCCTCACTGTCTCGCCCTCCCTAACCTCAAAGCCTTCCTCCATTACTCCTACGACGCTGCCAACACAACTCTCGCCGTCGTTTTCTCTGCTCCGCCGTCAAAACCCGGCGGTTGGATCGCGTGGGCGATCAACCCTAAAGCCAACGGCATGGCTGGATCTCAAGCACTCGTCGCCTCAAAAGACTCAAAAACCGGTGTTGCCTCCGTGACCACGCTTAACATCATCTCATACAGCTCGCTTGTCCCGGGGAAGCTATCCTTCGATGTATGGGACGTAAAGGCGGAGGAGGAGGCGGCCGGAACTTTAAGGATCTTCGCGAAGGTTAAGGTTCCGGCGGATTTAGCTGCGAATGGGAAGGTTAATCAGGTTTGGCAGGTTGGACCTGGAGTGTCACCTAACGGGAGGATACAGCCACACGATTTCAACCCTCCGAATATTAACGCCGTTGGATCGCTCGATTTGAGCGGCGCCACTACAGGGGTATCCGCCTCCGGCGGCGGCGGTGGTGCTGGAAGCTCAAGGATTCGTAAGAGAAACGTGAGTTTTGATTCTAATTTTGAAACCATTTTTCTCTTGCAAGAATTTAACAATTTGAAAAAAAAAAAAAATTAACAATTTGAATATGAATCTGACAGATCCATGGGATATTGAATGCGGTGAGTTGGGGAATTTTGTTTCCGATTGGAGCAATGATAGCAAGATACATGAGAATATTTGAATCCGCAGATCCTGCTTGGTTTTACCTCCACGTGTCATGTCAGTTCTCTGCTTACGTCATCGGTGTTGCCGGATGGGCAACCGGACTCAAGCTCGGCTCCGAGTCTAAGGGAATTACATTCAACAGTCATCGCAACATCGGCATTGCTCTCTTCGCTATGGCCACGCTTCAGGTAAACCAAATGCTAATCTTTCATTAGATTCAATTGTGTGGAAAACACTGTGCCTGGGCCAATAGAAAAAGATGTGTTTGTTCTGTTGTTCAACTATGTTTGTGTTTTTTTCTTTAAGATGTTTGCGATGCTGTTGCGGCCAAGGAAGGACCACAAATTGAGATTCTTTTGGAATATTTACCACCATGGAGTTGGATACTCTATCCTTATCCTTGGAATCATCAATGTTTTCAAAGGTCTTAGCATCTTGAACCCAGAGCATACTTACAAGACCGCTTATATCGCTGTTATTGCGACTTTGGGAGGCATTACTTTGCTCTTGGAAGCTGTAACTTGGGTCATTGTCCTCAAGAGGAAATCTGATAATTCCAACAACCCTCCCAAGCCCTGAGTAATTCAAAAGATCGCTATTTTTATCTCTTAAGTTACAAATACGTTGTTTTTCTCCCAACTTTTTTATTCAACTCAAGATGTTGCTTGTGTTTGATGATGATGACTTTTGGTGTTTATGTATAGTAGGAGAAAAACCTGATGTATTAGTGTTTCTTCTTTGTAGCTTTGTCTTTTTTCTCCTCTGTTTATGTGACAGTGATTCAAAAGTTTTATTCTATATGATTATTTTTTATCATTTATCTTTCCTAAAATCCCTACTAAAATTGATTAAGACAAATTCAAAAACCATAAAGTCTACGTGCTTACCTTCCGGCTTGACTTGTGGGGCACAACACTTGTCATAAGATTCTTATTTTTCGGTGATTTTTCTAAGTAGTGTTTTAACTTTAAAGTGTCCACCTACCACCGAATCACTTTTATTTACGTCTTTCTTTTTTATTGTTTCCTTTCGTTTCAGAACAAAATTCAAATCCTAGTGGAAATCTCTTTTTAAGTTTTCGAAATTCAAATTCTAGTGGAAATCTCTTTCTAAGTTTTCAACGTTTCTACTTTCTTTCGCAAAGGTGGTGTCTTTCCTGGATTGACTCGTTGATGGGTTGATACAAGTCACCCTTAAAGTTAAACTAGAGATTGATTAGCGCGTCCGCGCGGATATTGATTCTTATATTTTTATACATCGATATTTATTTTTCATGATTAGTGTTATATATTTTAGATGTGTCATAATATAACTAATTAGATTCAAAATACCTGAACTGAATCAGATAATATGTTTTCTTTTTGTACAAATATCCAAACTCGTTTTAGATACATTGGTTATATAGAAAATTTTAGGATCCTATACATAGAACCCAACTCACTCAGACACAGAAAGACTCAATTCAAAACCCACACATAAATTTATAATATTAAAGAGGTGCCAAATTTTAAAACAAAAAAAAACAATTAAAAAAACAAGATGTACATAAATGGATAGTCAATGTTCATGCCTAACTGATTTTATAAACTAATAAAATGACTCTTTCTATGTGTTTGGCTAAATTAAGTGTAATAGAAAGAGTTTTTTATTTTGTAAAATAATTATATGGAGTGAAATTGAAGTGATAATAAATGCAACATATTTTTATTATTTTTATTTAAGTTATTATTCTATTTAGAAAAATATGTCTTTGAATTATGTTATTGACTACATAATTTTTCACCAATTGAAACTAAAATAAGAAATGTTCTGGTAAAACAAACTAAACATTTAGCCATATGCAAAACCTAATTATTTTACATTTTTGATTTTATAGTTGACACAAATTTAATATTGATTAACTAATAAAGAAAAATCTGCACTATTATTATAATGTTAATATAGTTAGTTATGTGAATTATTGTTAAGGTAATATAATTAATAAAATTGTTATAAGTGAAATATAACAATACAATTAATGTAGTACTATTATCCTTGTTTCCAATCAGTTCTTATTTATATTGCTATCTATGTTTCCAAACAGTACTAAAATGTACTTCAGTCTTATAATATAGATGAAAATTACTAAATTTTCACTCGCCGAATTATTTTTAGCGAAATTGGCAATTATAAATATTAAAAAAATTAGGCAAATGACCGTAGCAACAAAATGGTTAGGATTCACTATATTATGTAATAATTACAGTTATACTCCTCTGTATAAGCATATGTAGTGGTTTTGCTTTTTCTTTATTTTCTTTTTATTTTGTTGTAAAATGCATTCTCCTCTAATCTTATTTATCTAATAGTTTCTTTAAAGAAAAAATTTCAAATTTATAAAATACTCACAAAATCTAGAATTTTTTCTAGGAGAATTTGTCAAATATAACTCAAAACTTGATTTAACCCAAAAATATAGCTAAATTTAAATAGTGAAATTACAACTAACTCCTTGTGATCAAATAAAAAACCGTAATTCATTTTTTCGAATATAACCCACAAACTCTTATGAGGTTTTGTAAGTTTTATGAGGTTTTGTAAGTTTTCGGCAAAAAATCTTCTCATATAATAGATCTTAGCATAGTTTATAAATTTATCAAAAATATTTTGATGGTGGAAATTGAAATCATGTAACTATAAACATTGTAAGTGATATAAATTAAGATCTAGTAAAATTGATTTTTCTTCAACATAGATGAGTGAATGTAGTATATTATGGTTTTCTTTTGTTAAGGGTTTAATAACATATGTTGTAGTATTATATGTATTTGTAGGGTTAGATTTTGGAAGCTTAACATTTTTTTTTTTGATTTTTTTTTACTTATATGTGTTTAGTTTTGTGTATATTAAAAAATTTTAAAGTTGATTTTAAGTTTTATGAAGTGTTTTTTTCTAGTTCATTAATTATTTTGAGTTTATGATTTATGTGACTTAAGTTTTCCAACAAATAATACACCATAAGACTTCCGCGGAAGTCTTGTGGGCGAGCAGTAAATTTAGGGTGTAGAAAACTTTCAAGTAGAAGACTTATTTGAAAGTCTCCTGAATCGAAAATATGTAACTTTATTGAAATTTTTGTCTCGCTATATAAATCAAAATTTACACATTCTCTCTCTTCCTCTCAAATGGTTGTAACAAAAATAAAATGTTTCTCAATCTAAAACTCTCCCACCTCTCTCTCATTTTTTTTGAATTTAAAAACACCAAAATTTATATTAATTTCTCATTTTTATCTCATGTCTTTCGCACTGATTTATTTTTTCTGCAGATTTTTTATTACATGGTTCTCATCTTTCACTCTTTGAAAGGTAGATCTATAAATCATATTTGTTTTCATTTGGTAACCTCTTGTTGCTTAAAATTCATTCTTTTTGAAAACTCTTTTTTGTTTGTTTTAAGTTTTTACATTATTTCTGAAGCTTTTCAATGTTTTCAAGCCATTTGAATGTTTTTGGATATGCAGTTTGTTTTCCAGATTTGGACAGTGAAATTTTCTCAGAAGTTTTCTAACATTTAGTGCAATAGAAGACTTCATGGAAGTTTTCTTCTAGCGGAGTCTTCTCCTATGTCTCATTTTTCATAACAGATCTGAACATTTTGGCAAGTCTCCATGTCTGATTTTTTTTTTCATTTCGTAATCTTTTGTTGCTTAAAACTCTTACCTTTTGAAAACTCTTTTTTATTGTTTAAAGCTCTTACATTATTTTGAAGTTTTTTTCTCTGTTTTAAAGTAGTTTTAATGCTTTTGAATATGCAAGTGTTCAGATCTGAGCCAAGATTTGAAAGACCTCCAAGGAAGTCTTCTCGGATGAATGCCCTAGAAAAATTCTTGAAAGTCTTCTGATGGAGTATTCTCACATGTCTCTTTTTCATAACAGATCTGAGTGTTTTGTTAAGTTTCTATGTCTGATTTTTCTTCATTAGGTAATCTCTTATTGCTTAAAAACTACTTTTTTTTCAAACTAAAACTTTCCAACCTCTCTTAAGTCTCTTAGAACTTGAAAACACCAAAATTTATTTCCATTCTCATGTCTTTCGCACTAATTCATCTTGTTTTGCAGGTTTTTATTACATGGTTATCATCTTCTACTCCTTTAAAGGTAGATATAAATCTTTTAGATATGTATTTTGTGTTCTTTAAAGATAAACCTATCTCATCTTTCACAAATTTTCTCTATTTTGAATCCATTTGAAATTTTTTGGATTTTCAGGTTTTTCAGACCTGAGTCGGACTTTGGAAAATTCCGGGAAGTCTTCTCGGAAGTATTCTAACATATAATGCGCTAGAAAAATTCCTAGAAGTCTTTGACGGAATGTTTTTCCATGTCAAGTGGAGTCAAAGCTTGTCTTTGTAGAGGAATGATCTATAATAATTTTTATTGTCTGTTTTGTAATTTATAGGTGTACTCTTTTAATGTGAATTGTTTTGTAAATTTGAAGAGATATTAACGAATTTTTTTTGGTAAATGTCTTCATGTCTACAATATTATCTTGCCAAAAGTACTTAGACATTACTGAAGTTATTGATATACCTTCAATAGCAAAACACAATAATAATAAAATTTATTACAATTAAGGAAAAATAATTTTCAAGAAAACTTAGCCAAATTAACAAAATATCAAACATTAAATAAATTCAAACATATAACAGTTTCACTATAAGTCTTTTAAGAAGTCGCCCCTTCTCGACCAGCCAAAGGAGATAATAATAGAATTCTGCCTTGACCCTTCTGGAAGGAAATTAGAATTTAAGCGGAAAACTCAAAATTTAAGTAAAGATTAAAATTTCAAATTTCATGAAAGTTAAAAAGTATATCTTATAATCTAAAAAGACCGATTAACCAATAAGACTTGATATTCTTGAAGTTACTTAAATTTTTTGAAAGTTAAAAAACATATCTTAAATTAACTTAACAAGTACAAGAACCAACGTAGAAGACTTCCACATAAGTCTTCTTGGATCAGCTAAAAACATTAATCAACATGGAAGTCTCCCTTTGTAAATATTGGCTTACTTTTGTTTTTGAAAATAAAAATCGAAATAACCAAAGAAGACTTACCGGAAGTCTTCCAATAAGTCTCCTCGGATAGACATGTTAGTTTTGAAATTGACCGAATTGTCTCAAAAATTTGACTTATTTTAGAAGACTTACATGGAAATCTTCCAATAGAAAAATGAAAATTAAATATACATTTAACTAGACAACTTCCATGTAAGTCGTCTCAGGTTACTTTTGTAATTGAAAAATAAAACTTAATTATTTAATTTTAATTAGACAACTTCCATGTAAATCTTACGGCAGACGACTTACACGAAAATTTTCTGTGATAACCAATGTTTGACCAGAATCTTGGAATAAAATTATGGAAGACTTCCGTGTAAGTCGTCTTCCGGAAGACATACATGAAAGTCGTCTAGTTATAATTAAATATTTAAGTTTCATTTTTCAATTGCATTATTTGAAGTATGGGATATCATTTTTTTAAGGTTTGGATTTATTTTTTCAATTATAGTTTCTTGTTTCATATAAAATTCCAAATTTTTGAAAATATATTTTGGCTATTCAGAAAATAGGTTTCTTTTTAGTTACTCGTGTCAGAGTTCAAGTAAAATTATGGTCTTTTGGGTATTTAAATATTTTTAGGTATATTTTTAATTTTTGGGTCTTTTATGTTTCTGTACTTTGAGGTTCTTGGGTATTTCGATTCTTTTTGAGTCCTAAATTCCTAAGCCAATTCGGACCCGTTATGTACCCAATAACTATAGATATTTTTATAGATATTTGAATTATGGATACAAATTGATCTGAACTTGAAAAGAATGACCTGGACACAAACCATAATTTTCAAATACCTAGCTATGTCCAAATATTTAGGATTCGAAGAACTCATAACCAAAGGATCCAATCCGTATCTGATCCAAAGACCCGAATGCCTAAACATATTCTATCTTATTATTTTTGTGTGCATTTTATGAAAGCTACATTTTTAAGCTCATGAGACTTAAGATTTATTTGCATGTTTTTGAATAATTTAATAGTATAAATTTTTACGAAAATTAATAGTTTCTAAAACTTACATAAATAATTTTTTTTTATCATAAGTTATTTTAGCAAAAATATAGAATTTTGTTTTTAACAAATGGTTTGCTCAAGTGTTTTTACTAAATTTGATTTTTTTTTTCAAAATATATGTAGCTATAGATAACACATTTTCATATAAAACATGTAAATACTAGCTAGCTTTGACGATTAGAGGTCGTCCTAGTGGTTATGATTCCTGAGTTCGATACCTAACAATACCTTTTTATCTTTTTATTCTATTTCTTTTAAATGAGAGGTAAAATCATATTTTTCTTTTCATTTTCTTCCTCATGCCCTGCGATTGTTTTCTTATTTGAAAATGTGGCCTCCATTTTTTTTATTCAACAATTTCACTAATTTCATCATTTTATAACTGATTCCTATCAATCATATATAGATCTAAGCCATATAACTAATATAAATTGGTTTCTAAGCACAAACTGAAACAAAAAACGTGATTTTATCAACATCTCCGATTAATTGTTGATCATGCCAGCATATTCACCGCCTGAGCCATAAATATTTATAAGGTTATAGATTCTCAGTTTCAAAAAAGGATCGTAACATTTAAGATCAATAAAACAATTTTAGGTTTTATTAAATTTTATTTGGTTTCTATAGTAAGGTTAGTTATAATACTTGGTTATATGGAATAGGTTAGACTAAAAAATGAAAGTGTGTAATAAACTTGTATAAGTAGATTTTTCAGAATGTTTCTCCTTTTAATAGTATATATATTATAGTTCAATTGTTCTTCTTCATACCTTACTCTTATTCTTTGTCTTCCTCACCTCTATCCTCTCAAATTTTCTCTTTTTTTTTCTTGCATTTTTTTTCTTGATCTCTCAAGTCTCACCAATCTTTTCTCCTACTCCTCCACCTCTATTTTAGGAATACCATAAAATGATAGAGGCACAGAATCACTCCATGAACCTGTCTTCAAAAGGTGATCAAAGTGATCAAGTAATCTTGTGCGGAAGTTGGACTGAAGGTAGAGATGGTGGTGAAAATTACTGACTATCTCATTCTGGTGGTCTGATTGACTCTCTCAATATGTGGATCTTGAATTTGTTTGAATTGCACAAAAAAATACACCACAAATCAATAGAACAACAATGAATCACACTGAATTCTAAAGACATGTTTTATGCAAAGACAACTTTGATAAAAAAATATAGGGGTGGGCATTTTACCCGATACCCGAACCCGTACCCGAACCCGACCGAAAAAACCCGAACCGAAACCGAACCGAAGTAGCAAAATACCCGAACGGGTATTGAATTAGGAGAGATTGGATATCCGAACCCGAACGGGTAATACCCGAACCCGAATGGATATCCGAAGATAACCGAACATATGTATACTTAGGTCTATATTCCTAGTTTACTTCTTTAATTTTATTCAAAATGTTTATTTTTATTATGCACATAGTTCAAAATTAGATAATTTACATATAATTGGAAAAAAGGTGAAATTTTTACTCATTTAAAATGCATGTCAAGATTTTTATTTCATTCATTAACAAAAGTTACATCCAAAATTTAAAAATAATAATCAATTTATTATCTTTTATTTGTAAAATGTTATCTTCAAATTTATTAATCATTCGATTGTCAGAAAATAAAAAAAATCAGTTAAGTGAAATTTATATTTTTTAAATACAAAAAAACTTGAGAAATGAAAATTTTAATATTTTTTCCAAAATCTAAATATCCGAAAACCCGACCCGAAATACCCGAACCCGAACTAAAAATACCCGAACCCGACCCGAAGTAAAGAAATACCCGAACGGGTATTACACTCCTATACCGAAATACCCGAAAATCCGAAATACCCGATCCGAACCCGAACGGGTACCCGAACGCCCACCCCTAAAAAAATAAACTCAATATATTTCTTTATTGATTGAAAGGTATTTTCTACAAAGCGATAAAATGAGCTTATATAGGTCGTGGCCCTTGCTCAGAATAATAAAACAAAGGAAAGAAAATCAAACATAAAGAAAACTAGCTGTTGGAGGATTTTTTGGTTTAAATGGCTTGATTCAAGGGCTGAGATGATGGCTTTGTATCTGGATTGTTTAAGGATGTAGGTAAGCTTCTTTGAAACTTATTTAATGCAGAAATATTGGTGAAATCATGCCAATCTTGATGGAAAAAGAGCTGATGAGAATTTATGGCTTTTGACTCCAAAAATGGCAAGTATGGTCTTGGTTGATTCTGAAGAACCTGATGGTGGATTGTAAAAACGTCTCTGACTCTCCTGGATGTTTGGATTGGTCTCTTAGACGTCTCCCTGGGTCGCCAATTTCTGGTTTGTAATTGATAAAACCAATGAGCTTCCAAATAAGGCAAGTGGAGCCACCTTTGACTTGAAAATTGCATATCTCATAAACCATTAATCCTTTTTATATGAAACTAATTCGCCGTGTGCTCTTGTTTAGTCTAGAATCCAGCAAAGCTGGTCTCAAAGATAATTTCCTCCTGGTTTGTAAGATATGATGTTTTGATTGCACATATGTCTTGGTTGTCTTATTTAGGTCTTCTCAGCTTCATGTTCTCCACTGGTTTTATCCTTGTTCCTTTCTCCATTTCTGATGATGACTTGATGTCCTCACCAATATAGTATGTGAAAATATTTTTTTCAAATTTCTTCATTTTTCGGTACCCTTCTCCAATCTTCCCTTTTTTCAGCACATCTCACTCCTCTTTTCAACATTCTTCATCCATCTCACTCTTCTTCTTTTCCTTTTGCATCTTTTGCCTCCTTACATCCTCTCTTCCACCTCATTCTTCCTGAAAACATTTTCTACATTCTCATCCACAATCTTTTCTATGAATTATATCTCCTCCTCCTCCTTTTCATCTTTCGGTGGTTGAAAAATCTAGAGCAATGTGTCAAAAAGACGAAAGTATGAAAAAAATGTATGAATATATTATTTCATAATACATGTCTAACAAATATAGTATCTCATATTACATCACTAACTTTCAAATTTGGTTGAATAAAGGCATGAACTTTCTCTTCGACCATTTAAGCACCAACTTAACTTGAATAACCACTTTAAACCTCAACTTAATTTGACTAAACCAAATTAAAGACGACGTTAACTTGGGTAACATATTGATTAGATGGGGCTAGTCATCGACGTCTCTAATCTCTGCTAAGTTCAAACGACATCGTTTTGAATTTTCTTAAAAATTCTATCTGAAAGGAATCGAATCCGTAACCAAAGATACACTCGTCGTAAACCCAAACCACTAAACCAATTACAATTTAATTTAACTTGAATAAATATTAATAGATATTATTATTAAACCTCCAAATCATCTTCTCCGAACCTAAATCCCTAAATCACTAAGTCAAGCGGCTCAAATATATGAACCCCACCGTCTGAGAGACCCACATCAAACATATTGGATTCTTGAGGATGAACTGCAATCACTAGTGGATGGATGCTCGAGTTTCTGCGGACACATAACGGAGAATCAAGATTTACTCTGTTTTTTTCTTAGCAAAATAATCAATATTGCACTTTTTTCATTCATTCATTCACATTTGTACTCACCTGAGAAAAGCAGGTAGATACGCAGAGGGATTGACTTAGGGATTCAGGGATTTAGGTTGGTTGAAGATGATTTGGAGGTTTAATAGTAATATCTATTATTATTTATTCAAGTTAACAAAATTGTAAGTGGACTAGTGGGTTCGGGTCTACAATAGGACAAGAGAAAATTCATGCTTTGCTCAACCAAATTTGAAACTTGGTGATTTAAATGACAATTTTTCCAAAATAAATTATAGAGCAATGTGTGAAAAAGAAGAAAGTAAACAAAAAATGTATGAATATATTATTCCATACTACATGTCTAAGAAGTATATTATACCATATTCATACAACACATTTTCTAAACCTTCACTCGCGTAAAAAAAGAAAGTGGTATCACATGGTCATTTATTTAAAATTTTTCCCAATATGGTTATCCTATTTTTTTACCCTTATTTTTAACATCTTATTAATGTGTAATAATTTTGTGATAATTTATTATCATATATGTAAGAGTTTTAGATATGTCACTTTTATATACATATTATATAGTCTATTAATGCTAACCCGTTTTGGTAGTGTATTATATTTTTATTTAATTTCAGTATATTTATGAAAATAAAATATATTAACTTAGAAATTTAATACTCCCTCCGTTTCTAATTGTAAGTAGTTTTCTTAAAAGCACAAATATTTAGAAAATTATTATTTGTATAAAAATATCATTTAATTAATTAATTCAACTAATCGTAAAAATCTAATATTATTACATTGGTCACACAATATCCAATAAATGAAAAAGGTACATTGAAATATGTAAACTATTTATATTGTGAAACAAATTTTTGTTTTGCTAAAACTACTTATAATTAGAAACAGAGAAAGTATAATTTATTATATTTATCTATATAATATACTTAAAGCACATAACTATTTTAACATCTTTTTAATGTTTAGTCATATTCAAATAATATATTATCGTATAGGTGAAAGTTTCAGATATGTCATTTTACATATATATCATAAAGTTTGTTAATGTTAACCCGTTTTGGTGGCGTATTATATTGTATTTACTTTTTAAAATCAATATTTTATATTTATGAAAATAAATATTTTAACTTATTAATTTAATATAATTTATCATATTTAGTTTGGAGAAAATCATCTTTCCCTCTTTTGTTCAGAGGAAAGAAAAGTTATTCTTTCGTTTGTAAAATATCTTCGATCGATGAGATTGATTACCTTTTCGGTTTACTCGGATTTTTATTTTTCTCTTAGGAAATTTTGATGTGTCTTTCAACCTATAATCTCAGCTGTTCATCATGGACATCTTCTTTTTTTCTTTGAGTTTGTTAAGGTTTCAATAAAAATTAGAGCTCTGGGTCTGGGTATGTCTGGCTCTTCCTCCCTGCATGGTTTTAAGACTCTTTCTTAAAGAGATCATTCCAAAAGTTGATGTTCAGTTTCTGTTGGAATTGTGGAAGTCGATGTCCAATTCTTTATTGTCCGGTTTGAACAATATTGTCCACTTTGGACTTAAAAGGCTGACCGCATGGATTTTCTTTTGGATTTCTTCCCAAAAAGCCTCGAACTAATTAAAGGTTGACATCTATTTATGTATTAGACACTTCTTGTCTAATCTTCCAATATAGAACTTTGTTTGATATCTCATATTCTTCTCCTCATAATAAGAACCATACTTTTCTCGTGTGTTTTTCTTCCGGCGAATCAACTTGGCACCATCTTGTACCAGTTATCGCGAGGTTACTATGAGTATGTGTTTCCCACAACAACACATGTTCCATGATTTTCTGAATATTTTCTGTCACAGACCTCCTCTTCCGACTTGAAGGACCCCATTCCTATTCGAAAGGTATTTATGTCTTCTTACAGATCTTTGTCATACCTCTCTAATACCAATTGTTGGAATTGTGAAAACCTATTTACAACTCTTTATTGTCTGATTAGTACGATTTTTTCTATTTTGACTTTAGAAAGTGACCCACATGAATTTAGTTTTGGATTCCTAAGGTCTTGTACTAATTAGAGTTAGATATCTGTATATATATTAGACAGTCTTTATTTAAGCTGCCAATGTGAGACTTTGTTTCTTATCTTCTTTGATTATGCTTGCTTTCTTATGGTAAGGTATAAATCTCCCCGCTCTTATAGATATCCCTGATAAGGCTTAGCTTGGAGTTTTATCCAATGATTGAAATCAAGTGATGAGGGATTTTAAATGGATTAGGGAACGTATTAAGTAGATCTGTGGTATTTTGAAGTTGTCTTAACGCATGATCTTCTTCTAAGTCCGTTTGATTTCCTTAGAGTTTCAAGAAATAGATGGATGAATGCTCTGCAAATCTTACTTTGGCGATAAATGCAGTCGGAGGGTCTGGTGTTTTCGAAGAGGAGCACCATTTTCTGGTGAAGAAGGTTGACCGGAATACTCGCTTGGCTTTGGTGGTCTTCGCTAGTGAAAGAAGTAGCCGGTAGCACCTCTCCCCAATTCAATATTTTCATTGCACGTGTTCTACGTGTAGAACGTGGTGTTGTGCTTATCTTTTTAATTATGGGCTTTGATTGTATTGAGTCTCTTCAATTCCACTTTTTAATCTATTGTTGTGTATCAATAAGAAAAGTTAACAAAAAATTATCATATTTAGTTCCGTATAACATAATTTTTTTTAATATAATAAATTATGATTATAAAATATATAATTTATGATATAATTTTCATTCATAAATGATAAATCAATATTTATTTTATGTAGAATAATATTGCATTAACAGTTGAAAATAAAGAAATATCTATATAAAATTTTGAAAATCAAAATCTTGTTATAATATGATTAAAAATTGTTTTAGAAAATTTTAAATATATATTTATATGATTAAATTAGCTAAATAAGAGTTATCTCTTTTAGGTAGTTCTAATATTATACATGTAAATTTGGTTAGGTTAGAATTTAGACTGTTCCTATTTTTAAGGGCTGAATATTTTTCGCTTAATATAGTAGATAAAATCAAAAAACTGTGTTAAGGAATATTTTTAAAAATATTTTATATTATTAAGATTGGTGTACATTTAAAATTTTAGTATAGCCATGATCAGTTTTCATGTTTCATGGTTTTTATAGATCTACAAATAAATTTTATGGAGTACCATTATAATTTAATAGTTTATTTAGATTCATGTTAGGTGTTTTTAGAATGTTTACATTTATGATTTGTATATCCTGTTCAAGGGACCCTTTTCTAAGGATTTAATTTATGTAGAAAATCTAATATTGTATGAGGATGATGATATCCGTCATCCATTTACAAATTCAGCCAATGAATTGTAACCTAGAAAAATGTGTATTTCATTTTTTTTTTTGTAGAAAATCGCTTTTAGTCGCTAATCGTGTTCACTTTACAACCTAGTTATTTTAAAAATAAAGGTAATGAATGGTGACTCTATCAAGTAGTGCTTTGAGAAATAATTTAGAAGACCATTTGTTTGTTGCCATTCACATTCTCACTTGAATAATACAGTTTCTGACAAAACCAAACAGCAATAAAGCACCTATTTTTCATACATCTAAAAGTAAGAAAACCACCCTAACAATAGCCAACATTGAAAAATAATTTCAATAAATATTTTTAAAAGTATTCAACATCTTTACTTTCACCTGATAAAATAGTTAATTTTACCAAATCCATATTTATAAGAAATACATAAGTTATAGTCATTTTAAAAAGAAAACATATGTTAAACTGTTTCATATAAATTGGATATGTATATATTATAATCAATTTCAGGTATCGGTTCTGTTCGTGTTAGGTATTTCATGTGTCGGATAGAGGGCTAAAGGATCCATATAGGAACATGTGAATTTTATTGTTTGGATCGGTTCATGTAGTTGCAGATTTGGTCGGTTCGGATAACTAAAGTAGGAACTGTGTAATAGCCGAAATAAATCATTTCCCATTTAGTATCGGTTCCTTTTCGTTTATTTTGAGTACTTTTTCAGTACTTTTGTTATATTATAATTAGTATTTCTATACATCCGGGTACTTTTTTGGTTCACATTTTTGTTATTTAAAATATATAAATAGGAAACATTTGAATATGTAAAGGTTTCAGTCCAGTTATGCTTCAGTTATTTTGGTTTCTTCCTGTTTGAATCTTCGGTTCCCTATTTTTTTCCCAATCATAAACTTAACCAACACTATAAATACTTAACCATAGTTTCTAATAACTAAACTCTAGATTCAAATGTAAAATATTTTTTTATTTCTATCTAGTTACGATTTAAAAAAAAAAATTATGGTATTATTATTAAGCAACAAATTCAATTTCTGATTTTATAGCATATTTATTTTATGTTCTGTTTCTATCAGAAATAAATACTTATTATTAAAACCACATTACATTTTTATCAAAAATCTATTACTTTTTTTTTATAAAATCTGCACTTGTCCCACAAACCGCATAAACTGCAGTGAAACCGTACCGCACTCTAATTCCACACTGATATACCATGAATTTTACCTGGTATATATTCTTTATTGAGTCTATTATATGAATTTGGAGTATATTTTATATTGTTTTCAAGTTTAGGTACATTTTGGAGAATTTTGGTGATTATGGAGTTTTTTGAGGTGCAGAACTGCACAGATGCGCCATACGTTTATTTATTGATGGAAAACCTTCCTGTGATGCGATTAAGCTTATATGATTGAGTTAGATCTAATGTTATACCCGTTTTACTGAAGGGTGATCTGTCTACCTCACGAGAGGAAGCTGTCAAAGTGATGAAGGAATGGTGGTCGAAGACAGACAAATTGCGTCGATTTTTGGTGATGCTAGAACTTGAACCGAGTATATTCCAAGACCGAATTAAGACCAGAAGTCATTAAAAATTACCAGAATACCCCTGACCAATTTTAAACCCTATTTATATGTTTTAAAAGCTATTGTTGACGACTAAACTTTCTATTATTCTCTATTCTTAGTTTTAGGGTTGGAAATAAGAGAGTAATTCCTTCAGTTTCCTTTTGGAACTCAATTGGCTTTTGTTTTATATTATATTTTATGTGACAACTATAATGTTTGAATAGACCCATCTATTAGGTTTAGGTTTTCTAGGGTTTTGAATGAACTTCTGAATTATAGAGCTTCCAGGGTGATTCGTAGATCCTTCACAGAATTTTTTCTTACTGCTTGTTTCTAAAGTAGCTAACTATAAATCTGTTCATAAGATAGTTAGTCGCACGCGAGAGCATAGTCTATTACTAAATTGAATTCTGCTGAGCTAGGTTGTTTGGTCCATGTGACGGCTGGTTTAGTTAACCTAGTAAACATATCGATTATGGAATTAAGGCTTGGCTAAAACAGTGTCGATCGGCACTCATACCATAGCATCGATCGACACTCGGTCCATGGTAACATGCGACAGCTGAATAACTAGAGTTAGTAAATAGACTAGACTCACAGCGAGAGCTAGTCGTCTTTTGCATTAGAAATCAAGTTCTCGGATTAACCTTTAGCATCTATAGATTGAGTTATGATAACCTGAATGAAACCCTAAGTGTAGCAACCCTCCTTCCATAAAACAACTCATCAATCAATCGAACAACTGCCTTGTTCAACTTATTTACTGCTTTTAAATATATTGCCTAGCTTAATCGCGACTGTTAAGTTTATTGTGTACACTTGCTCTTTGTGGATTTGATCCTTAAGTACTACAACTGAAACTCTTATTTAAGAGACTAAAATCACTTCTTAGGGTAATTTGAGTGATATCAAATTTGGTGTCGTTGCCTGGGAGCATTGGATCGCCATTAAACTCAATTTGTTTGATTTTGTCTAGGTTTTTATATATAGTTTACTTACATAAATTTTTCTTTCTTCTGTTTTAGGCACATGAACATGAATACCATAAGCAACAAGGGGATATAACTTTTACTCGTAGAGGCACTGGATTTAGAACGTGTGAACCATAAGTCAAAGTGGGAAGTCAAAACTCTCCAATCAGCGATTGATAGCGTAGAAATATAAGTATCGAGAGACACTGCTCCTCCAGTGTCGATCGACACTCTCCAAACAACAGCGATCGACATCAAAAACCAAGTATCAAGCGACACCATCATAACATCGTTGATCAACATTTGTTGTAGAGAGAAAAAGATGGTTAAAGTACTCATACTCAAGGTTGATGGGAATGGAGTCTTCCGAGTCAAGGAAGTCGCACTCGCAACAAGGCAGGAAAACTCATTTATTTGAAGGGGATGCCATACCTGATGATACTACTGTTGCTGTGAATGTTGGGACTGAAAAATATAGGTCACTTAGAGACTACAACATGCCTGAGGATTTCTATGCTAACAGTTCTGCATTGCATCGTTCAACACTGCATAATACTGTCTTTGAGCTGAATCCTGCATATACCTCTCTTTTGGATCAACATCCCTTTCATTGTCTTCCTCATGAAGATATCACTGACCACCTCGAATCAATTTAAGATCTAGCATCAACCATTAATTGCAATGGAGTCTCTAAAAACTACTACTTCTACAAATTATTCCGATAATTTCTAGCTGGAGAAGTAGCATGTTGGTTCAAGACATCACAAACGCCTTCCTCAACAAATATCTCTATTATGCAGCAACAAATCTAGAGATTGAGATGGAATCTATGTTGATATATATGGTAGAGGATGATGAAAAACTTGGATCTGGATAGCTGACTATAGTGGAAGAAACTGATATTGGTGACCCGGCCTCAGCATCAATCGACAAAAATCTCTGTTTTTGATCGGCACCTTTTGAAATCCATGAAAGATCGAGTTGTCTTCAGAACATTGCAGACAGAGAAATCACCATGGAATATTGTCCACTGAAACATGACTCGGCATATCGGTCTGGTCTAGTTTCAAAACACTAGGAAGAATAATAATTGATTGGCAAAATATTAACTTTTGAATAATATTTGTGAAAATAATGAAATATATTAATATATATACATATTGGTGAAACATATTATAAAGTTATATTTAAAATGATTCTCTAATATTTTGAATAACGATTTTGATTCCTTTTGTAATATAATTCCTCATTTCGTTAGGTATAGTAGTATGTTCAAAAATTCTATAAATTAAAAACCTTAACAAATAGTATTAATTCAATTGAAATAAGCATGTACAGTATAAAACCGCAGCAAAATTGAGGCGGAGACAAAATATTTGCGATTTTAAGAAAAATAGAACAAACAAAAACAGGTGTCTGCAACTCTTTTAAAGTGCGTTATTGTAGAAGTTACACTTGTCTAATCATTATGTGATAGAATGGTGACAAGAGTTGAATATCGCACTCACTATTATAATACCGTCCCGCTAATTGGTTCCCATTCATAACGTTAATGTTGACATCGAAGAATGCATTATACATAACTATTTCATACAGAATCCTTGATAAGGATGATGAAATTCTAATGATATTAAACGAATGATTAGATAAATGTAGTCCATGTACACATATTAAGTGCACTATCATATATATGTAGATATTTTTATTCGTTTGAATAATTATATAGAGACAACATTTAACTCTGTTTGAGACCTCTAAGAAAATAGAGGTTTCATAGATATGGAGGGTAATGGTCTCTCTCTCTCTCTTTTTAGAGATAGAAAGTTCTCTCAAATTCTTTCTTAACACACTTAGTATTTCATAAGGATTGAGATATGCCTTTTTGCAAGATATTGGATGTTAGGATCGATTTAGAACTTCTGATTGCGGATTTTTGTTTTCAATGTGGCGAGTTTTTGTTGTGTTCTTTCATCCAAAACCAGGCAGATCTTAAAATGTTAATCTTCTTTCCTGGGTTTGGAGAGTGGTGCTTGGCTCTTTCACATGCGCTTGTTTACAGCTGGCTACTGCATGAACTCTCTGATAATCTGTTTGTCCATAAATCTTCCAAGGAGTATAATGATTTACTTCCCTAACATGATTAGTAAGATAGATATAAAGTTGGACAATTATTTCAAATAGCCTTTTATTAAGTTTTTGTCACAAAATAGCCTTCAAAAAATAAAATGACCAAAATAGTCCTTTTTATTTTGAAATTTTTAATATATTTTTTTTATGTTTTGAAATTTGAAACTCATCCCCAAAAACTTAAAAATGCTATTTGAGAGAACTGTCCAACTTTATATCTATCTTACTAATCGAGCTAGGGAAGTAAACATTAACTTGAATTATAGTGCTAGTTTATGTAGTATCTGTTTAGACCAACATTAACCAGTAATGTGTATGGAATGTACTCCATTAAGTTATGATATTGGGTGGCAGTGATGTTAGGACTTTTCAAGGATCCCTAACCAAATATTGTAGTATAAAAGATTGTCGAACCAATCCTAAGTGATTCTAATGCAAAGGGAATGCAAGTCTATGCTTAATCTAAGTGCAACCAATTGAGTGAAGTGAAGTCAACTAAAACTAGACTAGAAATGCAATAAAAGAGTGAACTTTCTTTCTCAATATGAAGCAAGTGGATTCATGGGGTTAGGCATTTGATCTTGGGTGATGTAGATCCAATCTAAAGGTGACAAGCTATCAATCAAGCACTTTCCTTATGCCTAGACACAATACTAAACAAGCTCTATCCCTAGATGAATGTTCATTTGCTAAAGCAACTCAAGCATCAAATCCCTTTGGTTGAATGTTACTAAAGCAATCATTATGGACAAGTCTACTAGCAATCTTAACACCTTTAACAACAAATCTCTTTGGCAAAGTGCATTAAAAGCATTGAAGAGTTGGTTCAGGCATTTCATCATACACCTTCCGGGCATGAAATGCCTAAGGATCTATTTTAGTATGATCAAGACTAAAATAGCATTGAGAACCCTCAACAAGCAAGGAAAGAAATAGATTTAACACTAAACACCATAGATCTTCACTAATCACCCTTAATCACCCTAGCCCATGAATCCTAGATAGATCTACTCACTAATAGACATGATTAACCCAAAAACCAAAGATGATTCAAGGTTAGACATGCTTAGTGAACAAGATAATCCAACAAACACAAAGAAAATAAGATGAAAAAGGATCAAAGATCCAAGCTTTCTTCAAGGTTTACAAATGTGTTTTTGAGAGAAAAATAGTTAGATCCAACATTAGGATAACAAGAGTATTTATACTTAGGTTTAGAAAGCCTAAAACATCAAGATAAAATGACTAAAATGGCCTTGGGACACTTAATTCTCGACCAAAGACTTAAGAAAAACGGCCTGGGTAGACCGAACCGATCCTCCCCGCGCGTCTCTACCCGCGCACTTCGGATCTTCTCATCCTGGTCATTCCCGCGCGGGTACAGCTCCCCTGTCAGTTCTCCCCGTTCAGTTCTCCACATGCAGGCCGCACGGGTGGAGTTCCCCGGTGGTTCCTCCCCGGTCAGGTCGCTTCTCTTGAACTGGATTCAGGCCGCGCGGGTGACAGTCCCCGCTCAGTTCTCCCCGGTCAGTTCGACCAACATGCTTGTCTTGTCGTCAAAGATGAAGAAGGATTAGTAGCCATTGCTACTAGTTATTTCATGCAAATCTTTGAATCCTCCAACCCATAAGATATTGAAGATCTCTCGGAGGTATCCACAACGATAACTGAGACGATAAATAATGATCTCACAGCTCCGGTTACGGAATGGGAGGTCAAATTAGCACTTTTTGCAATGCATCGAGAGAAGGCCCCATGACCTGATGGAATGATAGCACTATTATATCAAAAAAAATTGGATATTGTAAAGGAAGATTTAACTCATATGGTTAATTAATTTCTTTTTCATGGATCAATGGCAAGTGGTTTGAACGATACAAATATCTGCCTTATCCCAAAAACGACTAAGCAAAACGAGATGATGCAGTCCGACCCATTAGTCTCTGTAACGTCAGTTCCAAGATTATCTCCAAGATCTTATGCCGGAGATTAAAAACAATCCTGCCAAATAGAATCTCTGAGACCCAATTAGCCTTTGTTGCTGGAAGACAAAATTCAGACAATATCAGGACTGCCCAAGAGATGTTCCATGCCTAAAAAACTTAACTGAGCGGCAGGAACAAAAGGATGGTCATTAAAACAGATATGCGTAAAGCATACGACCGTATGGAATGGTCGTTTATTGAGGGTGTAATGGGAAAGATGGGCTTCTCTAAGATATGGATTACTTGGATTATGAGGTGTGTCACATCGGTGAAATACAAGGTACTCATGAATGGACATCCAAGAGGAAATATTGTTCCAGAAATAGGTTTACGTCAAGGATATCCTTTTTCTCCTTTTTCATTTTTATTATATGCACGGAAGCGCTCGTTACCCTTCTTAATAAAGCAGAGAATCAAGGGAAGATAACGGGATGCGTGTTATCCGCGCGTGCACTTCGGTATCCCACCTTCTCTTTGCTGATGATAGCATTTTCTTCTGTAAAGTGGAGCTCCGTGAATGTGAAGAAGCAATGAAAGTAGTCAGAAAATATGAAAAGCATCTGGACAACGCATTAATTTCGATAAATCTTCTCTACTTTTTCGTAAGAGGATTACTGCAGATGTAAGACAACATATCAAAGATACTCCGGAGATCCAAAATAAAGGTGGTATGGAAACTTATCTAGGAATCCCAGAAGATATTAGTGGATCAAAATGCAAATTGTTTGCGTTTTTGAAGGACAAATTACTGCATAGAGTTAATGGATGGACATGCAGATGGCTCTCAAAAGGTGGAAATGAGGTAATGGTTAAATCAATCTTACTAGCTCTTCCAACATACGATATGTCTACCTTCCTGCTCCCATTGGAGATTTGTGAGAACCTTGCTAGTGCAATTAGACAATTTTGGTGGAGCTCAAACCTCCTAAAGAGAGGAATTCATTAGGCAAAGTGGGAAAATGTATGCCTACAACGGGAAGAAGGTGGGATTGGCTTTCGCATGATCCATGAATTTAACTTGGCGCTTCTAGCAAAATAACTATGGAGGTTAGTGCAATACCCGGATTTTTTGTGGCAAGAGTATTGAGGGGGAGATACTATAGAATGAGCTTGCCATTTCGAACAATTTCTGCAAATAGCCCATCATATGTGTGAACCAGTATCTGGGCAGTACGAGAGTTAATATTATTGGGCATCAGACTTTAGGTACATTCAGGATACGAGATCAAAATGTGGTAGGATCCTTGGATCCCTACAATACAATCTAGATCAACAAGGGCCTTGGCCCCAGCTGTGCATCTGAGCATGAGAGTTAGCGATTTCATTGATCAAGACTTTAAGGAGTTGAATGTTGGGTTACTGGAGAGCTACGTTGATCCGGCCGATATAACTTATATAAGAAGCTTGGCTATAAGTAAAACCCACAGAGGGGATACTTACTACTGGAACTACACCAAAAATGGATAGGATACAGTCGAATCAGGATATTGGGTAGCTCGGAACTTACTTGATACTGAGGAAAATGGGGAAGTACTGGAACCTAGCATAACAAAACTCCAAACCTTTTCTTGGAAGATAAAAGCTACACAAAATATTTGTCATCTTATATGGCAACGGATAACTGGTCATGTCGCAGTGACAAAGAACCTAGTCCGAGGTAACATGAGATGTGACAATTACTGTCCACGGTGTGGAGAGCCGGATGAAAATGTGACTCATGCAATGCCCACAAGCCTTACAAGTTTGGTCTCTTTCAGAGACGCCAATGAGTCAAGAGATGTTCCCACTTCCAAGCATTTATGCCAATATGGATTATCTCTTCTAGAGAAAGAACAACATTGTTGAACGAGAACTAGGTAGAGATCTTTATCCCTGGATAATTTGGCATCTTTGGAAGGCCAGGAATGATAATTTGTTTAGAGGTATAGATAGAGATCCTTTGGAACTGGTTCGCTATGAGGAAAGTGAGTGTCAAACCTGGTTTGATGCAAATGAGAGAACACCTTCAGCTTTACAAAACCCTAGTACTGAAATATCCCAAGTCTTAAGTTTGGGCATGCTAGATGGATCATGGACATCTACTGCAAAGTTTAGTGGATGTGTGGTTGGGTATGGCTTGATAGCATGGGGAAGTCACAACTTATGGGGACACGAAACCATATTCGAAGAGTATCTGCTTTACATTCAGAGGTGGAAGAGTATCTGCTTTACATTCAGAGGTGGAAGCACTGAGATGGGCGATGGAGAATATGCTCGAGCACTCGACATGTCAAAGTTTTGAAACGAACTGTAAGGACTTGATTTCAATGATCAATGACCCTCACAATTGGACAAACTTTACAAATGAATTGGAGATGATTGACACTCTGAAGATTTGCTTACCCATATCTCACGAGCGCGAAATAGGATCGTTTCATAGGCCTCTTTATTTTGTTGATTTCTGGTTACCAACAAAATAAAGAGGCCTATGACTATTCCGGTCTGGTTACCCAGACCGCTTCAAGTTTGAGTAATAGAATAGTCTTTTGATGTCAAAAACAAAAACAACTGTAAATGTATAATCATATGCACCATTTGAAATAACTAGAACAACGACAATATGAAAAGCTTGACTAACACATATAGTTTCCTCAACAATTCTTCTTACTAGAAATTGTTAACAAACTTGATAGTCTTGTTTAATCAGATTTCTGTGACTATACACACACGTATGAGATCAATTTTTAACTATCCAACATATGAGATCAACAACCATAGTTGCTACCCTTACAATTACCTTGTACCAATCTCCGGCGGGAATGCTCAACCATTCAATCTTACCATTTTCTCCAGCGTTAACTCTTTTTAGGTTAGCCCCTCTTTATATCACGCTCGATGAATCTTTAATATCTTCTTTCCATATTCTTTGCAATCCATCCTAACTGTTAGGATCGTGATTTTGGAATCTTCAAAGTTCTTAACCCAGAACTAATTTTGCTTCTTGGTATCTTAACGGAACCCAACTGATCGAGTTTTCATACCGGACTTAACCTTGATCAACACATTCAGTCTACACCACTATGCAAGAAACGTGGTAGAGAAATGATAGTTTGCTTCTGGTATGTTTTCTCTCGATTAAAATCATATTGATTGCCGGTTTATTGTATGGCTAGAATTTAATATTTCTGTTTTATCTCATGTATATGTTTTGATATAGCAAGGAATAACATAAGGCTGGCTAATACACATAAAACCTACATAAAATTAGGACCCTTAATGTTAGGTTGATTTTTATCCATAACTAAATTGTCCTTAATAAACTCTCTACTTAGTGAATAAAATACACTCTCCGAAATTATAAATAACACATGGAGATAAATTTCGTTATAAAATAAGACTATAATTTTTTTTTTCCAAAAATCCATATTAATAAATATATTTATATCTAATAAAATGTGAATAGCTCCAAAAAATCTAAATCAATAAATATATTTATTTCAATAGATAAAAGTACGACTCTAAATTAATAGAGTGGACATTTTGTATGGCATATATTATCGGTACGTCGGTACGCTACCAGTGGCGAAGAACCTTAAGACACGTGGGATTGATTGTGACTTAAGGTGCAGTATTTGTGGGGCAGACGAGGAGTCAACTAACCATGTACTATTTGAATGTCCACCCGCACCATAAACATGAGTGTTATCCAGGATTATTTCCCTCCGTGCATCTTCCCATCGTCTTCTGTCTTTACCATCATGGAATATTTTTTGGATGCTTCCGAAGGATGGTGATTTTAGGTACTTTCCATGGATATTGTGGTATATTTAAAAACAACCAGAAATGAAAAGATTTATAAGAATAAGATTGGAAATCCAAAGGAAATTTTTTGTATTGCAGAAGTGGAAGCAGCGTCGTGGGCTGAGGCACAATTATTGGTGACTGAACAACGTGGAGTCACTCAAACTATTTTTAGTTGCCAATCACTGGTAAATACTAGAGTTTGTTATGTTGATGGTGCATGGAGAGAGGAAGATATATACACTGGACAAGGATGTTATTGTCAAAAAGTAGGTTTGACTTAAGTGAGGATGGGAGCGATGAATATGCGACGTAGTCGATCACTTCTACATGCTGAGTGTGAATCTCTGATCTTGGCAATGAAATGCATGAAAAGCCTCCAATTTCCTGATATAGTAGTATTCACGATAGATTGTTCTCATTTGGTGAAGATAGTGTCGTCACCTGAAAAATGGCCTGTTTTTTCTACACATATGGAAGAATCGACGCATTGAAACTTTCTTCCCCAACTTTCGGATCAGGCATATTTGTAGAGCACAAAACATTATGGTGGAAAACTTTGCATGTGGTGTGAGGAGTTCTCATTCAGTTATGATTTATATTGATTCCACCCCTCTGGTTTGGTTATCTGAACCGGTAGGTCTCGTTTCTTCGTTTAATTGATGTCAAAAAGAAATTAATAGAGTAGATAAGATTTGCATAACCAGATCTAATCAAATACGATTTCCCACTTCATTCCCGAGATTGGCTAGACTATAAATCATTACGTTCACCATACAGATTTGAAGCTCGACAATTTATGACGGAAGAAATCACAGTGATAGACTCTTCTATGGTGGAGGAAGGAACAAGGAACTGATGGATCTCTCAAGCTGGGAGGAAGGAAACGTCGTCTGTCGGAGCTTGAGAAATCACACTCGAGGTTGCTTCGAGTGTGAGTGTTCACCGTTTGAGCTCATGCATAATTTTTATTATCGTTTTTAAAAAATGGATGGGGTTAAACTTTCAATTTTCTTGCTTTAATGAGAAAGAAGAGATATCTATATTATTAAAATTGAAGTACATTTTAGTACTGTTTGGGAACATGGATAGTAGTTCTCTAAATAAAAGTTGTTTGGAAACATTGATAATAATATTACATTTATTGCATTTCCATATTTCACTTAGCTTAACAATTTCATTAATTATATTACCTTTACGATAATTAACATCATTAGTTATATTACCATAATGATAATAGCGCAGATTTTTATTTATTAGTTAATCAATATAGATTTTGTGGCAATTATAAAATCAAAAATGTAAATAACTAGGTTTTATATATGGTTAGACGTTCGTTTTAGTTTGTTTTGGTAAAACATTTTTTTTTATTTTAGTTTCAGTCGGTGGAAAATAATGTAATCAAAAACATTATTCAAAGACATGTATTTGTGAATAAAATAATAATTTAAATAAAAAATAAAAAGTGTTACATTTATTGTCACTTAATTTTTCATTTAATATAATTATTTGACTAAATAAAAAAAAAAACTCTTTCTATTTGATATAATTTAGCCAAACACACAGATAGAGTCATTTTTACGAAATCAGTTAGGCATGAACATTGGCTATCCATTTAGATACATGTTGTTTTTTGTATCAATTTTTTTAAAATTAGGTCCAGCTTGAATATTAAAAATTTATGTGTGGGTTTTGAGTTGAGTCCTTCTTGGTCTGGATGAGTTTGGTTTTGATGTATAGAAATCTAAAAATATCTAAATAAACAATGTATCTAAAACGGGCTTGGATATTTGTACCAAAAATAACTATATTACATGTTTCGGTTTACGTCTTTTGAATATATTTAGTTATATTACGACACATCTAAAATATATAACACTAATTATAAAAAATAAATATTGATGTATAAAAATGTAAAAATCAATATCCGCACGGGAGTGCGGGTCAATCTCTAGTTTAGATTATAGGAGGATATAGTGGATTTGTTTTCCTTCAGTAAGGACATATGAGACTATGTCTGGAGATCACATATACCTAAATGTATATATCGCTTCACCTTACCCAGAAAAATAATTAAACCAAGCATACCAAACCAATTTTTATAACCTGAAATGTTAGAGGACTTTTTCTAGACAAGGGAGAACCACTTATTCAGGAATCAAAAGCGAGTGCTATCTTCTGGTTTGATGACTTTAAAGGTGTAACTGGTGACCATTAAAGGAACATTAGGAATAAAAAGGAAAAACTGCAGAGGAACAAAATTAAAGGAATGAAATTCCTTATCAATTTTGGTGAGGAATAAATTTATTCTATGTTCCTTTAAAATAAAAGGAATAACAAGGAATGGAAAGGAAAACCATCCCATATAAATGGTAAAAATAATTAGGAACAATAAGGAATGCAGTATTTTCTTGTATTCCTTGGTCACCAGTTAGACCCTAAGTATGAATGCATCTAAATTCCGTTGCAACTAGGCTAGCGTAGGAAAAATCATGAATGACTAGAAAACTTACCTTACCTGGTTGTCTGCCCATACATAAGTCTGAAAACTCCTTAACCAGTCCGGTTTAGAACCCGCCATAAAATCCACCTAAACGGGGAGAAATTACTTCCGATCTTAGGTTTCATGTTTTATGAGAGACCCAATAATATTTTTCAAGTGGGTTTTGGCCACTATAGTATCTCTGTTGGGCTGTGTAGAGTTTATGGTCTATATGTCTGACTGAACAGCTCGCCAATTTGAAAGGTCAATAGAACAAGATAACTTTTGATGAAGGATCAAGAATATAGGACAAGGTTGTTCATATCTTACATTCATCATAGTTCTATTGGTATCCTCTAAGGAATCCACGTCGATCCATCCAAATTGGGTAAATTCTGTTTTACCCGATTAGAAAAGTTAATATCTACATGATAAAGGGCTGATTTCACTTCTAAGGCATACTCCTGATGAGCTGCTGGCGAGCTAATTTCTAATAAATATATGTTAAATAAAAAAGAGATAAGGTAAGGAGACAAGAGCATAGAAAACATACATGAGAAGCCAATTATGATGTGCTAAAAAACAAAACACTAAGCAATATTTAGGCTAATGCTGAAATATCTGTGTTTACTCATTAATATTTGTAAATTGCTTACTCATTAATTTGTAAATTAATGACCAAAATCTTAATTCTTTCTAATTATGATTTATTTTATATTTCATCCAAAAACAGTGTAGTTGTTTTTTTTTTTTTTGTCAACTTTGGTCACTTTGGACCTTTAATCCTCAAACTGAGGTAGGGAGGGGTCGAACCCCTCACGCCAGGGCCCGAAGGCAGAGCTCAGTAACCACTTGGCTACGAACGACCCGGCAAACAGTGTAGTTGTTAAATATGTTTTTTACTTCTCATTTAAAATTTAGCGGGGGTAAAAGTGAATACTTCATTCTCTGTATTTTCTGATTCTTATCTCTACGTGTTCGCAAACTCACCATTATATGATAAGTAGAAGACAAAACTTACAGCCAAGTAGCTAAACTTATCTCTCTCCAAAACATTTGGTCCATACGATAAAGCAAGAAGAAGAGGAACAAGATGAAGCATGAAAGGAGAAACATGAAGCTACGATGCATATCCTTCTTCTTTCTTCTATTCGGTTTGCTTCTTGGAAATTTTGTAGTCCAAGGTCTTGTAGTTTCAACACATCTCCTGCATATTCTATAAATATTTTTAATTATAATCTATTGAATCCACATCAAGACGCCTAACAATAGTTTTTCTTTTTCTTTTGAAATTCTCTTGTTCGTGTACTTATGAATCAGCTTCAAAAGCTCGTTCTATCGACGATAAGCTTTCACTTCCCCGACAAGTCCATCTCCCGGTATATTCATAATGAGAGAATTGTTGTCTATTAGTAACTACTACAAGGAAACAAGCGATGATAGATGATTTAGTTGTATTAATATTGTAGAGCGTATGTTACAATCTTTTCACACAGTTCTCAAGGAGGCGTATGATTGGGTCGACGGCACCAACTTGTACTTACAACGAATGCAGAGGATGCAGATACAAATGCAGAGCTGAACAAGTCCCCGTCGAAGGCAATGATCCTATCAACAGTGCTTACCATTACAGATGCGTTTGTCATAGATAATAATGATAATCTCTTCTTCTTTTTTTTTGGTAAACAGATAATCTCTTCTTTTTGCACTTGTTTTGTATCGGCTTAATTGCATTTTGTTTTTTGAATGAGATGTTTTGGTCAAAATTATACTCCATCCTTCTCATATTATAAGATGGCGTACAGTTTTTTCTTCGGTATTGGTTAATTTTTAAAAAGTTTCGATGCAAAATTAATTTTAATACTGTATTATGGCAGTGTATTGCTTTTTTCGTCAAACTGTTTTAACTGATATTTTTTAATGCAAGGTTATCTAGGTTCTGAATATATGTGCATTAACCAAAAACATCATAAAGGGAAAAAATGAAGAATAACTCATTAATATATATATATTTTTTTAAAACTCATTAATATTTCTTGCTTAAATATTTCTATTAGTAAGACACTTTACTTAATAGCCATATTTTCGCCGGTGTTCTTTCTACGGTGTGCATGGGATAATAGAATCGTTTGGAGTTTATGTTGGGGTTCGTGTTGATGATGATACTGCTGATGATGATAATAGGGTGGGTGGTGGTTTTACATAAGTGTTTAAAAATAAAAACCATAGGGAGAATCACATGGTCATGTGGTCCATTTTTGAGACATACGTCAAGAAAAGATCACATGAGGGAACTAGAGTTGGTACGTTTGTAATTCTAGCTCTCCCTCTCTCTCTCCACTCCACTCCACTCCACTCCACTCCACTCCACTCCTCCTCTCTCTAGCTCGTTCATATTATTCTTCTTCTCTCTTCCGATGAGAAGCGGTTCAAAAAGGAACAACTATTTATGTAGTTCAGCAACTTTGAATTATTTATGTTGTATAAATTTGCAGTATGGAATAACTATGTAATTTGCTTTTTAATATTTTAATTACTAATTTAGATTTTTAGCTAATTATTATTTTTTATTTTGTATATACCTTTAATTATTAAAATACAAAATCCATTTATATTAATGTATATTATGAATATGTAAATAAAAATAATATTAGAATCATTTATTAAAACTAATAAATATATAATAATTTATTTTAAAGTGATAACAATATTTTTGATCGGTTTATGTAAATGATACAATTGTTAAAATTATTTTTGAAATTGGTATGAGATTAACATCAATTATATACAAATGATATAAATATGTTAAATTGTTTGCACTAAGTGATACGACTATTAACATCATTTCTATAAATTGATATTAATTTTATATCAATACTAATACAAACATCATTTAGAACAAACGATGTAAGTGGTAACAATCATTTTTAACAATGGACACATGCTAACATCACATCAAACAATCTATGGAAACATTTGCTATCTTTTACACCAGTTTTAAACAAAATGATACAAACTGTATATGCATCACCAAAAAGTAAGTACTTTATTTAGCAATCTAAAAATGTATCTACGTCATTTATAACTAATACAAATATCAAAATAACTTATTTAAACTAACCTTTTTAAAAGTTTACAAAAAAAAAAACTTATATAAACTAACCTTTTTGTAGTGAAAATTTATTTACAAAGTATAACTAAATATTAAACTTTCATCTACCATAAAAATAATTTACTTTGATTATTTTTCATACCAAATAAGAATTTTGAGCAAAAATAGGATAAAAGATAATTAAAGAAACTATTTAGAAATTGCCTTTTAAATCTTAAATAAATAAAAATACTAGACTTATAAAAAAATCAATAAAAATAAAATAACAGTTTAGTACTGTTAGATCAATAAAATTTGGTATATTTATTACCATTTTCTTCGAATGACATAGTATAAATTTTTCCAAATGTCTATTATCACAAATCTTGTTGTTTATTCAATCTTTGTAGTAGTAAAATATAATGTGTATGAAAAGTTTAATCAATACTTTTATCAATATTTTAACAGTTTTACAGTGCTTTACCAGGTGAACCGGTGTCGGATCACGGGTTAGTACCAAAGTTTTTTTGTTTCTGCCAATTTTGTTTTGGATTTTTCATTTACTGAGTTTTTGTTAAATCCAAACCAGTTATTTATAGGTCTTCGAATTAACTGGTTCGGCCATAGCTATGGGTTGGATATGAAAAAATTGGCCTGAACCATAATTTTCCAGCAAGGAAATTGGATCCTTCGACGAATATTTGATAACACCAGGGTCAAGTCAACAGGAAACTGACTTTGGGATGGGAAGGATCATACAATGTGATCAAGATGCGGGGGAGTAGGATTATTCAAACTGAAAGACATGTACAACAAGACTCAACCCAATAGATAGAATGTCTTGCATCTCAAAACCTACTATTTTTTTAAAACGATCCCAAGATCATGTTACTACAGCTTTCAAAACCAATACTTAAATGCTTTGGTATTTTATCTATCTAACTCCTGTCATTTATGCTTTACGTCAGCATACTCTTTTTATCTAATATAACCATGAGTTATTTTGACAAAAAGTGCAGTAGGAAAACCAGTTTCGTTAAGGTAAATATAAGATATTGATAGTTGCCTACTTCCAAGTGGCAAAACGCAACATCTAATAGAAATTGGCAGTGGTCTACCTCAAGGGGACCGAGAACAATGTCACACGAGTCAATACATCTTTCAGGTTTGAGATCAAAACAAATATAACCTCTGGGTTCATATCCGATAAAATTTTATACAGCCCCCATATTAAAGTGGAAACTAATAATACACCTTTAGGTCATGAAAAGAAATTCTTTAGAAATTTCCGGTTCCCAAGGTTAAAATATATAGATCTTCTTAGATCAAAATATGAATCTCTTCAAACCTACGGACTCGAAAGAGGAATAACATGAACTCCAAGTTCCTACGTGACATACTTTGATACCTCAAGGTAATACTGGAAATTCATAGTCTCCAAGCCCCAAAGAGGGTGAAAAACCTGGTCATCTACCATCTACTACAATAGTCTCACTTCGCAAGATTGGGATACTTTCCCGAGGTCTGATTTGTTTCTTAAAAAAGAAGGATAAGGTGTCTAGTCTCTTCCCGACACATGACTAAAATACAATGTCTAAAAGAAGGATACGGTGTCTAGTTTCTTTCCAACGCATGACTAAAATACAATGTCTCCTGTTTTAAGAGGATCCTGAAAAGAAAACCAAATAGATAGACATAAAACACTTTGAAGGCATAAAGAAAAAATGAGTCCACATAGGCATAACAAGAATATGAAACTATGAAGGATAAATCCATCGCATAAAGTGAAAATCATAATGTTTCAAGAAAACAAGGGGTCATCAAGGACTAACGACAAAATCAAAAACAAGAAAACTACAATGACAAATCAGCATCAACCTCCATTACCAGTTTATATTAGCGAAACTCCTTCTCAGGCCTCTAGTTTTCAATCTTTTTTTCCAGTAATTCGTGAATAAGTTCCCAGTGAGCTGTGAACATAGCCTTCTGAGTTACCAATTCCACTTGGTTGGTCAAGAATTCTACTTTCGCCTGAAGAATAATGATCGTGTGCTTCAATTTACCTAACTTGGATCCTTGACTAGAACACAACATGATCTCATCACCTCCAACCGTCCATATTCCAGGTGCACTATGCGATACCGGTTCTTCAGTCAGCATATTATCACATGCTTTGGCAGATCAATTAGGTCTAAAGATGGAGCCTTCACAGGAATCATTCGCTTTTTTGGATTGTTCCATAAGAAATTCAGGAGGAATTGTCAGAGATCTCAAAGTGTAGATTGGTAATGCCCTAATTCCAGTAGATTTCCATTTTTAGAGAATAAGATGAACAAGAATTCTTCTCTACTACTTGGAAGAGCATTCTTAGCCACCACAAAAGCTGTTTGTGATATGAAGACCAATCAGCTTTGCCTGACTCTCATCAATCCAAATACATACTATGATCCAGTGAAAGTTGTCAAGCCAAAGACACAACCAATGGAGATAGAGACTCAGCCACGTTTGGTAGCCGCTTGCTATTGTGGTGTTGACGATGATTCTGAAGAATCGATCGATGACCACAACAACAAATCGTTCATTGTACCATCACAACAATTGATCGACAGTGCACCAGCGTTTGATGTCGAAGATAACCATAGATTGATAGCAGCATGCCACTTTAGAGAACAGATTGACTACGAGGAGCTGCTAAATTATCAATAATCAACCGGTATGTCACTTAGGACATCGTTCGATCACGCTCACACCAAATTGATCGGCACCACACTGGATGCATCGATCGATAGTGCTCATACCGACCAAGGATTCACCCTTCCTAACCATTGCTATCTGAGTTTCGCCCTCAACACTCAAAACTCAGCAACAGTCAATTATTCGAATGATGAAACAAGGGAGAGAGATGGTAACTACTCAATTAGCAGATGTGATGAGTATGATGAAGACTACAGAAGAGAGGAAGGCATTGAGAATCAAGGTTTTCACATGGAGGAAGCTAGATTCAACCTTCATTCCCACACATCGAAGGAGGCAACATCGATCGACACAATCAATGGCAACACGATCGACATCAACGAAGGAAAATCGATCGATACTAGCACATATGCATCGATCGGCCCATCTACCATCCTTATATGAGGTAAAAACACAATATGAATCAGAGTATGGTTATCTAATCCCGGATAAATTGTGTACTTTCAGGAAACAAAAAGATGAGAAAATGGCAAGTCCAGACAACATCATTTTGAAACCTCTCAAAAATCGATTCGATGAGCACCATGCCGCATCGATCGACACTGTTTCAATTGATTCGATAGATAGTTGGGAAAATGACTACTATGATCTGAAAGACACAGTCAACAAGAGATGTTATGGCCCTTTCAATGCAACACATGATGATGACTACATAACATAATCAAAACTACCATTTGAATAAGTCTATGGAGTTGACACAACATTATTTCATCTGAATAAATAGAGAACTCAGCCATCGATCGACAGCAACGAAGGCCATCGATCGATATCGACATCCGGCCATCGACCACCAATACCATCAGGAAATCGATCGACAGTGAAGCCTCACCATCGACCGATAAGCACTTAGAATCTGGAGTCTGAGCCTTTGATCTATCTGGAAATAGACAATTCAAATGGGAAGCACGTGATGAGTATGGTATCTACAGAGATGAGCATAGATATGCACAAGTTACTGATGAGAAAGTCATTCTTATATCTAAGGAACACATCAGAGATGTTCTGGAAAGAGCTACAGTTACAGAGCACACCTATATCTGTCTTCCAGAACATGTTGAGCTACTCACCATTCCCCAGGCATGACCAGAGGTATACAATAAGGATGAAATCAATGAGATGTTCTCAGGCATTAGAGGAGCTCAAAAATGGGAAGAAGAAGCTCTCAAGAAGCTTGATAAAATCTACTGCACACTCAATAAAAACATCAACTGGACAACCAAAATGAGCGAGTTTATGCCAAAGGAATTGGATTTGCTACGCGAAAAGGAAGAGTCTCGACAGAAGGAATCAGAATCGATCGATATACTCTCAGCACCATTGATCGACGTGAGACTCGCAGACTTGGAAGATTAAGTGAGATCATTTGCCTTCAAGTTTGATGGAGTCTACTACATGATAAGATGGATAGAGTTACTTTACGTCTAGATGCATTACAACAGGAAGTTGACAGCATTCAGAGACAACTTGATTTTCAAGCAGAAGGTTCAAATTCAAATGATGGACGTCACCAATACACCTACAAAGTAGATCCATATACAAGAGTGAGGTTGATAAGATAGTAGAAGAAATCTACAATGTCTTCTACAGAGCACAAGGGAGGCACCACGAGAGATATGATGAGATTTCGTTCCCAGTTAACAGAAGCATAAGTACTTTACAATCATGCACAGAGAGAATGCAGAAGAAATCAAAGCTATTCAGAGAGAACTCGCGAGTCATCCTGAAACATCAGCATCGATCGACACAGGTCACACGACATCGATCGACATAGGTACACCAGCATCGATCAACATTCCAACATTACGATCGATCGACGCCGGTTCTGCATTAGACCGAGAGAAGCTGATAACAGATAAGCTACAGACGCTTGATTCAATGCAAGAGGAACTGAAGGAACTATATCAGATTACACCTATGATAAGCTTGGAAGGCATCAGTTCAGCATTGAAAATCTTGGAGAGAGGCTACAAATCATCTTAAATGCAGCAGCAAAGATGAATGAGAGATGGACCAGAGGAGATGGCGCCACAAGAAGCTTCATTGCTACATGGTTCAGAATGAGCAGATAAAATGTGGATACTTGTTTTCCAACAAGTAACTTCTTTTCACCATACTAGCCGATCTATCCACCATAGTCAAGCTAAATGACTATAACAAATCGCTGAGTGGGAGGCAACCCACTATTAGATAATTTTTTTAGTATTTCATTTTACACTAGTATTTATTTTGGTTTTCATTATCATTGCAGTTATCAAACAAATCAACCAGATGAGACGACTGCCATTCAAATTGACTGACGTAAGCTAGTTGATATCGATCGCCATTACATAAGCTAGTTGATATCGATCGCCATTACATAACCGCCCACGAATCGACGGACACATCTACCCATCGATCGATTCTCATTCCAGTCAGGTATATCGTTCTTGCTTAAACACTTAGTCCTTATGATGAATTTATTTTCAATAACTCTGACTAGATTTACATTGGGTATACTGTAATTTAAGTCTGGGGGCAGGTTTACTGATGTCTAGTTTATTGATGATTCTTATTAAAATATTTTCAGAAATTTTTTATTGAGTCAAGAAGGGGACAATGAACTTTTCATTTTTACTCGTTTGCACTATTCTTAGATTTACTTATTGCAAAGGTTACTAAAGATACTAAAGTGGATCAACCTGTCAACTATATTCATACTTGCTGAGATTGTTTGAAGGAACCAAAGCTGACCTCCAACCTAATTTGACATTGATTGCTTGTCTTGGGGATTGGTATCGGATTCTTCAAACAAGTCTGGAAGGTAAAGTCTTGTGTAGATATATCACCCTTTCTCTCTCTCTTTTGAAATCTAGATTTGATAGTATTTATATAAAAACGAAGAAGAAAAAGACAAAAACATATATATGTATTATATATTAGGAAAAGAATTTGAAGATGACTTGGTGATTACAACCATTAAGGCTTGATTCATAAGAATTTTATAGGTAAATGATTTGAATAAGACTTGGTGGTTGTAAAGGAGATTGAAAGACAAGATTTGCTAAGTTGTTGGCTAGATGAATTTGGTTGCTAGACTAGGATATAGTATAATATACTTCTATAGTTAGGACTTATTTGATAGAGTGATTATGAGTTTTAAACTTTGTGAGTCCCTACTGTTTTCAAACCTCTTTCAGAAAGACTATTGTTTGTTTTGCTTGAGGACAAGCAAAAGAGTAAGTCTCGGGGAGTTGATAAACCACAAAATTTACCTTATTTCAACCATGGTATATAAGTGTTTTAATATATAACAATTATGTTTTGGAGTCTATTTACAATGTTTACAGGTTCAAGAGTCATTTGGAGTAAAGTGGAGATTTTGGAGCATTTCAGAGTACTTTAGAGATTTCACCGGAGCTAACCATCGACCAACACATATGGGTTGACAAGGAGAGTTTAATATCGATCGATCCACATCCTGTGATATCGATCCACATCGAGTGCACATAAACCCAATTTGGTCACAGCCGATTTAAAGCCAAAGATCATGCCAAATTACAAGAATGCCCCTGACGAGTTTTAACCGAATGTATTTATGTGCTCTGTCGTTGTATTGGCAACACACACGCTTTACACACTTTCAACGCTTCTCATAGCTTTCTTTCACAAAGGTTTTCAGGTTTATAGTTGGAGAGAAGAGAATTACTCCTTTAGAGATTTGTCTTGGAACTCCATTACTTTCTACGTTTCTATCTATGCAGTTTTCTTTATTCATTGTTATGCTTTGCTTATCTATGTCTGAGTAAACATGAGGGGATTAAATATGAACATGAGGGGATTAGCCCAAAATATGGAATTGCTAAGTTGCTAAAGATATTCATCATGAGAACTGTGTTTAATGTTTGTTTCTAAAATAGTTAAATATATACTTGATCTTAGGATAGGAGGTGCAAGCGGAAGCTTGGTTTTCTCCCTGAATAGATTCTCTGAGCTAAGTTGCTAGATACATACGGAAGTTGGTCTATGAATATTAGTGAACATAGTTCAACTCGATCTTAAACCTTCTCTAGAAGTGCATCGATCGATAGTCAAATAGACTAATTGGTCGACGCGGCGAAAGGTGTATCGATCAATACTCCAATAGAGTAATCGATCGACACTTTCTTAATACCAACAAGCGGAAGCTGAGGTTGAAGATCTAGACAATAGATAGTCTAAAAATACGGAAGTTGATCGACATTGCTTTTGTTGAGTTCTTATATATCTTGCATGAGTCATAGTATCCATACTTCTATAATCATGAAATCTTGAATAGAAACCCTAAGCTTAACTTCTTTATCAATATTGTCTAAAACCCCAATCAACTCATCTGAAAAATTACTTGTTCACCACCGCTTGTTTTGATTTATAACATTCGACCTAGCTTATTTATTGCTTTTAGGATTTATTATGTGTCTGAGTTCTCTGTGGATGCAATCCTTAAGTATTACAACTGATCCTCTTATTTAAAAGAGTAATTCTCTCCTTAGTATAATTTGAGTGAGATCACCAGAATATCAATTACATTGGTTGAGGTATTGCTTCTTTGATAGTTTAGAAAAGATTTTGAGACGCTAGAATGGAAAGACACAAGTGATGTCGAGAAAATAACCATATAATTATTTTAGAAGTGTTTAGGTCTGTGAAAGAAAGATTTTAGCCAAGGAGAAACATTTCGATCAATATCTACATCAGAAAAAGAGACGTTTTAAACTAATGTGGCTTATTTGGGTCTGTTTATGGCATGTCGGGTGTGTCCGAGAGATACCGGATGATGCAGCTGCTTGTTCTCCTCCTTCAAGTAGCTGGACACATGTCTCCCCATGACTGGACCTCCTTTAAGCTGATAATGTCGCAACATGATTGGTTGACCACTTCCTGCTTGGTACCCACGACCTTAAGCTTCCCTGAACTCATTTTCCTCACCTATAAATATTTATAGACCCTTTGCCCTTTAATTCATTTCCACACCAAAACCCGACCATAAAAAATCACCCGAGCCATTTTTATATTTCCTTTTAAATTTCTTTTAGTTTTTCATTTATATTTATATTTATATCTTAGTTCCAACTTACGAAACATTGTGAATCTGTTTGTTCTAGAATTAGTTCGATAAAAGTTCTTAGTTGTACCAACGGCAAAATAAAGGTGATAAAGGCTGATAAGAATATTGTGCTAAGTCTAAACCACTCAATCACCCATGTGAGTCTCGGTTATGGGTTGTGATTTTTCAGTGTGTGGTTAGCGTCTCCAAAACAAGAGTATTGACTGATGCATCGCCAGGTTGTTGCGTTTAGAAATATATGATAATTATCGTTCAGGCCTCGGGCCAAGGGGTATAACAAGTATGTGATATATTTATGTTGTGATGTATATACTTGTTAGATTACATGAGGGCTTCGGCTTGAAGGTTATAACATGTTTGAGTATGTTACAGTGGGGAAATCCTTTAAACCACGGACTTCCAGCTGGAAATGATCTTTGAGGGTACGATACTTGAGGAGGAGTTTTTGATAGTCAATTTTTCTACCTGAGTGTCGTGCCTTGTCGTGAACTTACCAAAATTATTTTAGTGCATGATGAAAAGACATGTGCGATAAAACTTACCAAAATTAGTTTTGTGCATGATGAAAAGACATGTGTGATAAGGCTAGTTACCCTCGACTGTGTGGCTGCATGACAAATGAAATGCCTCTTTTGTTGACCTTTTAAGGCTTTACTAGATCATGACCCGCTCGACCGAGCGGGAGTCAATTTTCTTTTTTATCTTTGTTCTTACTAAATGTTATATATGATCGCAATGTGTATTAATATAAAATTTTGATAAATAACAATGTGTACTAATGTGTTTAAATAAGCAATGTGTTTAATTACTAAATCTGATTTTTAAAATTTATGATAACGTAAAGTAGATTTTTTATATTATTTAAAATATATAGTGCTATATATTTTGTATTTTCAACATTTATCATACAAAACTTACATTGGGGTATTATTTATATGAAAATATGTGTAACATAATATATTTATATATTATATAAACATATGCACATCCGCACGGGTTTTATTTTTAAAATATATTCTATATTGTTTAGTTTTATGTAGTATCGAGTTTGTATAATTCAATTTTGTGTTTAAAGAACAATATCAAAACTTTCTTTCGTATGTAAAAATAACACTTTGCAAGCGCGAGTTGTGTTTTTTTATTGTAACACAAAATTTTATATAAAACTTATGTTTTTTGTACATTACGAAATTTAAATTTTTAAAATAATTTTTACGTAATTTCAAAGTGAATTTTATCTCTAAAGTCTAATATATTTTGTGTGTAATGGTTCAAAGCGTTTTCAATATATATTATATTTCAGTTTGGTTTGTTTTTAGTATTATTGTATAAGTATAATACTATACAATATTACTATTTTCTATACAATATATGAAGCTATGTGTTATTTGTTTTAAAAAGTAGATTAGGCCCAACGTAGTTATAAGAATAGTCATAAAGAATCTTTATGTATATGTCTATGACTTATCTACCTAATGTTATTAGTACTAATAAAATTAATATGGCCAATGAAAGTATACTGATCAATTTAAAATGAATTGTATAGGGTAATTATAGTACAATTAATATTTTTAGTATTTTTAGTATATATCTTATCTAAATCGACATGTAATAAATGTAAAAATCATATATGGAATATAGACAAAAAGAAGAACTGTATTTAAAGAAATACATCAATGCAAAGTTAGACTATGGTACGTATTATATATAAAGAATGAGACATTTAATTTAAATATATGAGGTACACCTTTAAAAATCCATCTAGAAAAAATTGTAATGTTCCTGTTTTAATAAGATAGATGACTAGGGTCGGTGTGGGTGGTTATGCCTCTTCAGTCGGTCTTTTTAGATTTTATATCTATAGCCGATATAAGTGAGATGTTTGATTACCAATGACAAGGGGAAAGCCTCGAAGTTCAATTATGATCAAATAACTCGTGAGGAGTGAAGGATTGGGTTACTTGATTGGTTTATTGGGGGGATCATTACATCTTTGTTTGCAGGGGGGATGGATCATTACATCTTTGTCTGCAGGAAACCAAAGGGATATCTTGGGTTGCGAAGGAATAGGGATGCTGGCATACTGTAATCATGTCATCTGCAAAGGAGTATGTATTGTAATAAGCAATCAATTTGAAAGTGGTTCCTTTATATTTTTTGATGTTGTTTTAATCTAAATATTATATGAATAATAAGGGTTTGTGAAAAATTAATGATTTGGTTTCATATGATATCAGTCCTAGTATGGACAAACCAACTATCAGTTTCAAACTCATTTGCAAAGCCTTAAATTGAAACCGCTAGGAATCCATTCTCAGACATTTCACCTTGAGCTTTCGGATTTGATATGGGAACCTCAGTTCGAATATTTGGGCACGGTACTAGCATATTTGATCTGGCTAAATTCTTTTAGTTCATTTTGCTTGTTCGTGTTTGTTTGGTGCATGACAAACTAATCAACTTTGACTTAGTCCGGATCGGGGGTGTTACATGTATCTTTTATAACGCCTCCCTGATTAATTCGTTATTTGGTACTTGTCATAATAAACTACCGATCGTGAGTACCAAAAACGATCGACACCCACCAGGTGTCGGTCGACACCACCCACTGCGAGTAACGATCGACGTCTAATCAATGTCGATCGACACTCTTCAAGATAATCAGGTACGACACTCACTTTCACATGCTTTTATTTCTTCTTTTTGTTTATTTTGCCAGTCTCATAACATATACGCATGCGACATGCAACTGAAGTGGTGGTGGCACAAAAAGACATGTCCTGAACAATCCTTTCTTGAATGCAATGTAGCGTAGATATTGTAAAGGCCAACCGTCCGCGGCTAAGGGGCCTCTCACAATCTCTCAATCAGCTAGTGGGTCCTAATCCGTGAGACATGCAGTGCGGTAATTTTTTTGAATGTTGAAAGTCGTACTGATCATGCAATCACCACATGCCATTTTTCCGTGCTTTGACCTTATTTACACAATATTCCAAATCACTTCCCGATAGGTCAGTCATCCTCCTGTTACTCTAGTTTAATCACACTTGACTCTGAAATTCTTTATGAATATGGTGACAGAAAAAGTAAGTGCACTTTGATGATATAGATAGTCAAATCTATTCTTTTAAGAATTTCTATATACCACAAACTGTGATGTTACAATTTATCCTTTCTCACGAAAGGCAACTTCCTCGTTTATCCATGTTAGTGTGAGCCACATTGAACTCCACACTCATTTGGGTTTGTATATGATACCACTTGTAAACCCACCCGTTTACGGCTAATGGGTTTTCTCATTGATCACTCGGCATGTAGGTTCAATTTTGTGCGGGCGGTGCATTAATTTATTGAATGTTCGAAAATCTTGTTTACAATCCATGCAATCATCACATGATATTTTCTCATGTTTTAGCCTTGCAGAATAGATCAGCCATCTTTTTACTATTTCATCTCAAATCTATAATCTATAATATAATGAGCGAGTTTCTCTCCTGCCTATGTGACATTTTAGTTAATGGACTGTGTTTTTGTCTGGGCTTAAGCATCTGTTTAAGGTTGTGTTTTGATTTTTTTGGCCCATAGCATCTCTGTTCTTCTCGACGGCTAATAAATTAGTTTGACGATATTTTCTTTTTTCCAGATCACTCGCGATCCCTCTTCATCTTCCTCTTCTCCAAATATGAGTTTCTTTTTCTTTTGGTTTCAAATCTGTTTTTTTTTTTGTTTTCTTTTATAACCTAGGCGGCGGTGGCAGCACCGGCGAGTCTTCGTCAGCGAGCGATTCCGGTTGATAATCAAGGACTGGTTTCGGATCCTGGATCGGAATCTGGAGAGCCGGAGCTTGGATCCTCTGATCCGCAAGCCATGGATGCGGAGAAACATGTTTTAACTGATGTGCCTGTGATGGAGATCTCTCTTGAAGCCGCTATGTGGGTTTAGGCGAAGTGGTGACGGATGGTGAGAAGTCGAAGGCAGGGAAGAAGCAAGCTAAGGCTCCATCGGCAAAGCTACTTTCTCAGTATTCTCAGCCCATTCCTCCATTCCTCCCACTCTTTCTCATCAATTCCGGCTCCCAAACGGAACGGTGTACGTAACCGACCCAATCTCCACCTATTAATACGTCTTCTAAAAGCGATGAATCATTACGCCCCTCCGATTTCTGCAGGCCGTTGCTCTAATACGTCTGAGGTCCGTCTACTGAGGTCTTGGGAGGGAAGCTCGGAATATCAAGAAAGGTGGAGAGCTGATGAGTATTGACATGCTTCTCTCGATGAACAGGTAAAGTCGACGACTTTCTGTTCTTATTATTGGCCATTGTATATTCATAAACCAGAAATTCTTACTATTTTTTCATTCTTGTCTCTCAGTCTATGCTTGTCCAGGGACCATCAGTTCAACCCGCGTTGATACTTTCCGGAATCGTCTGAGGGAGGGCTCCGTGTACTCGCTGAGTGGTTTTGAAGTAACCCTAAATTCCGACTCTCTGACTGCATACCAACAAAGAACTACCAGGTTTTGCTCTTCTTTTTTTTCATTAAAATTATCCCAATAGTATTATTCAGCTATTTAACGTCAAATATTTTTATAGATTTGATTCATCCAAAGAGTTTGAAGCGAGTTGTGTTCTTAAAGGCGATCTCTATTTGTAAGGTTTAGGTTGTGTTGTCGAATAGAATTAATTATGCTATGGCAATCCACAGAATATCAAGCCCTATATTATGTTGCGATTTTATTTAATTATTTAAACAGCGTTACAAAGGTATGTTTCAGAATCTTGAATGGATCATTTCTCAAGTTATGTTGTTGTTGCAGTCACTGAATTTCTTTGCTTACCAGAGAAAGCGCTACTGAAGATGTGAAGGAGTTTGGTAGATCTTCGAGACTCTACTTTTGAGTTATGCTGATGCAAGTGGGAGCTGTAATAAAAGTATGTTCTTTAGCTGAATCACATTATTTTCATTTATTGTGGTATTATAGCTCAGGTGAGAACCTAAATAAGATCTCTAAAGATGAAAATGTCTTCTCCAGGCTCCTTTATATGGAGGTCGTTGAAGGTCAGGTCTCATTTGCCTAATTTTTCTCCTCCATTTTTTTTCTTCTAGAGAAGATATGATCTCTAACGATGAACTGAAACCAGGAGATCACATCTATTCCTGGCGCAAGGCTTATATCTGTTCCCATCACGGTACCAATCTCCTTCTGTTCATGGTCGAGCTCTACTAGAAACTATACCTAATAAGGATTTGTCATTGTGTTATGCACCTAGCTAGAAACTATACCTGATTACATTCATTTTTGCAGGTGAGGAGGCTGTAACGGCTTTAGGAAGCAGAGTTGACCGGTTAGAGAAATAGATCAAAGAGCTTGTCCCTGGAATCCGACACGTTGACATCGAAGCACACAATCCCATAGACCAATCTCTATGATCTGAAACTTTCCTCCAAAGGTCTGAGTTATCGATGCATTCTCTTGGCCTCAAGAAATGGAACCCACAAGCCTGGCACTTTTGGAGAAATAGAAAAGTGAACTGTGTCAGGTTTCTGATTGGGAAATATATGCTTATGAACTGTGTCAGGTTTCTGATTGAGCTTTGTTTAGTGAAACCAAATCAAAGTGTAAGTATATCTACTTAACAACCGTTTACCTGTTCATTAAAGTAGATACAAGTTGCTTAAAGAAAATCAAGTTGATTTATACTTCGTAAGCGCAACAAAAGGACACCACTAGAGGAGGTTGCCATTGTCTAAGAATATATATACAGAGCTGTTATAGTGATTCACAAGATCCTATAGATGAAAATTATAGTTTCTGCAATTTGTCATATCTAACGTGGGGATGGGTAAGCTGATATTCATAAGAGAAGATGACTTTTCTTTGAAGTTGTCATTGAAAAGTTCCTCTGCTCTTTTGTATTGACTTGAGTGACTCACAAAATTTATTAATATATCGTTTTTATTAATTTATAGAATGTTAATTTATAGAGTTTCTACAGTATTCTGATAATATTTAGTAAAATTATATTTAAAACAACATATAAATTCTTACACCAAATAATATAATAAAATTGATTTTCTATAATTTAATTAATATATATACAGTAAATCTTAAAAGGTTTTCTAAAATAATAATTCTATAAATTAGTAAAACAGTATATTTCAAATATTATTAATTTATAAGAGTATTTTCTGTATCATATAGTTATGACTTCGACATGCATTTTTGTGAATAGTCTTTTAGAGATTGCTCTTCGTAAATATATAGTCCCAGTTAAAGTTATAAATTAATAATTTATAAATATTAGATTCATATAAGTGCTAGCAAAACATTGAATTATTTTCTTTATATTCACAATGAGGATTCTATTTTTTTTTAACACTTTAATATATTTTTGATAATTTTTAGTAAAATCATATCTAGAAATACATTTAAATTATATGAAACATATTTTATATTCATCAAATAATATAAAAAATAACATACTATTTGTATAATGTATCATTTAAATAATATATATACGACAAAATCAACTATTTTAATTTTATAAAAAAGAGGCTGGATGAGGCTAAGAGAGGTGAGAAAGTTATTTTGGTTTTGTAATTAAATCTTGGTGGATCAAGTTATACGAACATCATGTTGTGTTTATACACGTATTGAGTTCTTCAAGGAGCAGGAGTATTATGATGTTGTGATATATCACACTGAAGTGATCGAAAGGAATCCAAAAGATCTGAGAGTAAGTCCAGTCCTAATAATCTTATGTGCTTCACTACTGTGTACAAAGGCTTCCATATTTGATTGTTTGAATTAACAAGATATTATCATCATTGTCTTCTGGTATTTTGATGAGTATCCCTTAGTAGAATATTTTTGTTCAGTATTTATCTCAATTTGCTTTGTTTATTTAATTTAGTTTTCTGTAATAATACATTTGCTTGACTGTTTACCAATAAAAAGATTGGGTCACATTATTAGTTTATCAATAAAAATGACTACAAAATAAAATTCATTAAGAAACTTATTTTTGGTTATGGATTTTGAAGCATGAATATTAATATATTTCATTACACATTTTTTATCTTTACAAAGAGTGTCTCTCTAGCCAAAGCTTCTTGGATGCGTTATCCACATTTAAGTTGAAAAATTAACCAACTCTCACTAACACAGCTAAGCCCTAACTTAATATATCTATTCGTCGACCAAACTAACACAACCAAATATGCACAATAAGAAAATTCAGAATTCTCTTTTCAGGTAGACGCCACAAGATCACCGCCAACTTTTCAGTTACATTGTCTTCCAAATTGGGTTTATAGGTCTATTCATACCATTCAGTTTTTTCTTCTTCCAAAAGAATATATTGCACTGCATTTTTGTCAGGTAAAGCCCCAACAAACACTTACAACCTACTCTCTTCATTTATCAACATTTCCAACAAAAAAAAAATTTAATTTCCAGTATCAGGATTATACTTATTATTTGCAAATAAAACCATAACAAATACAAAACATCATCAGAAAAAAAAATTAGCATGTTTATCAATACTATGGCTAAACAAAAACTTCACAAACACCACAACACATAAACATTAAGATAGAGCAACAACTACGTCTACGATCCCCGCGCTTGCGGAGAGTAGGAAGGAGACAGTGGGGCAGGGTTTTCTGTTTTGAACACGTCTACGTGACACGGATCAGACCTCAAGAACACTCTTTCATCTCAAATATGCTTAACTTTGAAGTTTTTTTTATGTATGTGTGATCGAAAATGTTAGTATTTTATGATGAGTTGATTACATTATAAGACACATTATAATGTATTTTCTGTTTTGAACACGTCTACGTGACACGGATCAGAACTCAAGAACACGAGTTGATTACATTATAAGACACATTATGAGTTTGGGTTACACTAAGAGACACATTCAACTTGTGGGACACTTTATCTTGTCTTGTAGTGTGTGATAGGACTTTAATGTCCTCTCTTGAGGAAGGGAAGACTAGCGTCGGTTTGATGTTTGCAAAAGGGAAACCGGTTTGGTTTGCATTTTATCTAATTATTGGTTGATAAAGGTGTTTTTTTTACAGCCATTAGATTAAAGTGTACTTCCAATCCAACAACCTTATTTGAAACTTAAAGTAAGTGACAGCTCATTTTGACAATGACGTTTCTAGATTATTAATTTGTGATTTGTTTCCTTCTCCTAGAGGATAGAAAGAAATAAGTGTTTTTGGGGACGAGGAAATATGTTCAGCCTAGTTGTGGATAGGAGAGTTGTGGACAGGTGAGTTATAGACATGGGATTTGTGGACAGTAGAGTTGTGGACATAGAAATTGTGGTCAGGGAGAGTGTGTTAGGGGGTGGTGTTGGCTTGGAGTAGGCTTTAAGCCATCCGCTGGGAAACATGTATGTGGTGAACAGCTAGCTTCGGTGGAAGGAGGTGGTCCGATGGGAAGAAAAGTTATGTCAGATGTAGATGTCAACATATCCACAAATAAAAAAGGAAGTTTCTCAAATTTGTGGACAGGGAATGAACACATACAAACAAGACGAATTGAAAAAATTATATCATCATCAAAAATTCTCAATTTGAGGGGATTATTATGTCAGACAAAACAAACTAAGAAAACTATAATCAAATTTACATAGGATCACAAAAAACCGAAGAAAGAAACAATTGTTTTTGTGCACAAAAAAAAACAATTGTTTTTAAACACAATTAGAGAACCAATTATTTCACTATCTGAAAACATCCAAACATGGATTCAAGCGTTTGATGGTAAGGTTTGAGAAAGACTAAAGCCCAGAACTTTGATTTAAGGGGTCATTTGATGAGAGACCAAAAACCAGGAACTGAAATAACGAACAAACTCAAACATATATAAGTACTGAAAATAAAAAACAAACACTAATGAACTAGAGTTCTGCTCCTACCATTTATAAATCTGAATTGCAGCATTGAAAAGGTCCACAACCATGTCGGTGACATGAGAGACTCTGTTTCACATAGTCTCTTCTCCGCCATCTGATTGCTACATCTTTTGAAGGCATCCGTGGACGAGACAATGAAATCCAATCTCTGATTCTCTGTCACTCTTTTGAAGTCCGCCCCTCCTATCCCAATAGCTCTTCTCTTAGCATCAAGCCTACCTCTGTCACTCTCTTAATTAAGCTTTCCGCCGCTGCATCCGCCCTCACCTAAAACTCAGTTCTAAGCTCTGCCGCATCCACCATCACCGCTTCCAGTTCTTCACATCCTCCGCCACTCACATCCGCCATCACCGCTTCCAGTTCTTCACATCCTCCGCCACTCACATCCGCCGCATGCGGCATTACCTGAACATCAAAAACGAAGCGGCGAATCTCATTTGAAAAAAAAAACAAAGATTAAATTGGGAAAGAAAACAACGGCAAATCGCTTGGATATTATGTAAAATTGTTTCACAAAAAAAGAGTAGATCTGAAAGGTAGGTGTCAGAAACCAGAAACAAAAAGATGTACTTGGAGTAAACAAGAAGATTATAAAATGAACAGGAAGATTATAAAATCGTCAAAAAAAAAGATTTTTGGAGAAGAGTCCAAGTAAGTTTGGATCAAGATAAACACAGATGAAGGTTTAATCAGGGATTTTTACCTCACATGTCTGAAGTCGCCTTCGCAAGTTTATCTACGACAGAGAGGAGCGAAAGCAGGTGTAGAGCGGCGAGACTAAGAGGATTAGGGTTCGGAGTAGATCTCCGCAGTTATCGTCGGAAGAGAAAGAGAGAGAGAGAATCGTGAAACGAAGGAATGATCACAATTCTAGAGTTGAGAGTTGGTTTAAGTTGGATTGGTAGGATTTGGTTTAGAAAAATTCGGTTTGGTTTCACTTACTACAAGGACATTAAAGTCTTTGAACACCTATAAAGTGTTCTTAAAGTGGAATGTGTCTTATATTGTTATATGAAAGTCAAAATGTGCCTTGGAGAGTAATAAAATCTTTTATGATCAGATAGTGAAATCAATTCATTTAAATCTACCGCAAAGTAGAATGTTACGAATATATTTATACATGTGGCAAGTTGGTTTGATGTTGGGCTTTTAAAATACTAAATTTTCACTCATTGGTTTTAGCCCATGAGGCTTTATAAAACCTAGTTAACAAAACAAAAATATCAGCATTCGACAGTTTTGACAAAAAAAAAGAAAAAGAAGAAAAAAAAGCATTCTCCAGCTCCAAACAACGACAATGGCTCTCTTTTCGACCACCAACAACATCCTCTCTCTTCGCTCCTCAATCCTCATGAACCCTAGATTCCTTCCAATCAACCACCACTGTAATCCTCCTCTCCGCCTCTCTGTTCCCCATAAACCCACCTTCAATCTCTCCCACAGAAACCCTAAAACCATTGTCTCCGCCGCCGTCACACTCTCCACCGATCCCTCTCCTCGATTCCCCTTCTCCGACTCAACCAAATCAATCACAACCCTCGCGATTCTCGCCGGAATCGTAACGAAATCCCTAATTCACAAACTCTCCGCCGCCTTCGTAACCTTATCCCCGCAGTTCCAGGCATCTCTCCGAATCTCCGGTCCGCTGTTCTTCGCGGCGGTTCGCGACCGTCCCGCCGGGTATCTCAACACGCCGTTGACGGTTGTTGCGGCGGGTTTGTCCAAGTGGCTTGATATCTACAGTGGTGTACTGATGGTTAGAGTTTTGCTCAGTTGGTTCCCCAACATTCCTTGGGATCGTCAGCCTCTCTCCGCCATTAGAGATCTTTGTGATCCTTATCTGAATCTCTTCAGGAACATTATCCCTCCTGTCTTTGATACCCTTGATGTTAGCCCTTTGCTTGCTTTTGCTGTTTTGGGTACTTTGGGTTCCATTCTCAACAATAGCAGATGATAAGCTGGCGGATTATTACGAATGGATCTTATGAGGTTGTTATTTTCTTGTTTTCACTATGTAGTGACAGTACTATATTGTTGTTGTTTTCAATAAAATAATATTGGAGACCTTGTTTGTGCTGAGAATTAGATCGATATACAAAAGCTATTGGTTTTTATTGACAGCTGAAGAAATAACAACACCAGAAATGATCATGTGTATCTTACTTTTCCACATATTTGGTTTGAGACTAGTTTTAGAACCATTTGGCTAAGCATCATCTAATTAACTTAGCTAAGAAACCCACAACCTCTTAGCTCGTAATTGTGGAATATATATGATGCAGTTTAATTGTGCAAGGTTTCATAACTTTGGAGCTGTTTTGATCACTGATCTGGGAGAGGATATGTATTCAACGTTAGGCTATTATTTATCTCAACTAATATGGATTTAACCGATCTGTTTGATGTTGACTACTGAGTCTCTCTTTCTCTAGTGGATCTAATTTTTTAAGCTGTAAGCAAGCTGGTTTACAGTAACATTTAAGGTTTATGGTTCGAGGATATTGTAAGAGTAAGATAAATGACGTATTTTCTGCTAAACTTGCTAACAAAATTGAAAACTTAATTTGTAGAGCAGAACATTTTGCTGTACTTGCATCGTGTAATGAGACATCTCTACACTCTGTCAGATCTTTTGTTAACCTCCCCAGAGCTTTTTGTGCGTCATAAGTGAGTGAGTTGTTCCGTAGTTTTGGATCTTATGGATGAACAGAAAGTTGTTTTTGTGTGGAACATCTCCCGGTGTGGTTTCATGCTTACTGGCCTGTGAATGACTATTCTGATATTGCTCATGGTTTGTAAAATTGAACGTCTCTGATTTGAAACCCATTTCTCCAGAGTGAGGCAAGGCATAGTCCCATGATGGACATCAATGGGACATCACATCTAACTACCAAACAAGCTGGTGGCACCGATTAGCTGCTTTCAAGGAACTGGGTTGCTAAGAGACCTGCTAGTGTCGAGCTCTTCATTGCTGTGCAAAGCCATATGGTTCAATTAACCTCTTCCACTTGTCTGATAAATAAGTTAAGGATTCTGATTATGTTTGTCATCAGTTCTATTTAATATATTTAACAAAACAGCCTGTAAGCATTACCTAAAGGCATGGATCGTAGAGAACCAATTAACAAACATACAAAGTGCATACAATTAGCATCAAAGGTCGAAGACAGTGACCACAGGCTTTGAGTAGGTATTTGATGGACTGGATAACTCGTAATAAAAGATGAAACTGTTTTTTTTTTTCAATTCGCATCATTCGAATGAGAAACCTAGCGAACATTCAATTGTATGTTATTTCCATTGACAAATAAAATAAAACTAAAGAGAGGAAGAGGAAGAGATAGTTGTTGTTCTAGTAGAACGAAAGAGAGTAAAAATGCCAAAGAAAGAAAAATAAAAGAAAAAAAAGTTTAGTGAAGATAAATATTGCATTAACCAGGTTTATTCTTATAGTAACTTTTATCGGCATTGATTCTCTAAGATACAGTTTATTTTTTTGATTAAAAATTTATTTATGTAGGGATCAATTATATTTTTGATCAAAAAAATTATTTATGTAGAGATCAATTATATCTATACTATTATTTGCGAATGATTTTTTAGTATTCGAACTCTTTTAAAAGTTAAATCGAGTAATATATTTTATATCTTTAATGAATAATTAAAAATTTTAATATATATAACCTTATAAACTATAAATGAATTTTTGTGTTATCCATTTATAGCATAAAATTTTAATAATTTTTAATAAGAAAGATAAATATATATATATATATATATATTTTTTTTTTGTTGTTTAATTTATTATTAAATATTTTGAATACATGAAAAATAAATTATTATAAAGGTTTTTGAATGATAATATATCTATTTATAAATATTTCTAAAATTATTATATCCGCATGGACATACTAACATCTAGTAAAATAAAAATTTGATATAAAAAGATAGATTGGACCATGATGCATATACCCAAACTATCATATAACCTGAATATAAGTTCGAGTCCATCTTGACTTAAATTTATGCGTACGGCTCCACAACCTAAGCCATTGAAACCATCAGTACCTCACTCGTCTGATGTCAATGCCTCGCTGGGGAATATTGTAAAGCCTCAGCTCGCCGATAGCAACATCACGTTCAGATCGGCATTGCAGGAAAAACAAGTCAAATCTTGTACAGAGTCTGGCCAATATATGGCCTCAGCTGATGATCTTATACCGCCATATGACTTTTGCTGGTTGAGGAAGATGTCTTGAGAGAGGACTTGATGTTGATGCAGATGGATGATCAAGTAAATAAATCACTTGAGCGCTCTATTGATCCTAGAGTATTTATAGATTCATGTATGTTTTGGAACAAAGTGGTGATTTTGAAGATAAAGATAGAAGAAATTCGTAACTGATCATCAAACCAATCCGAAGTCGACATCAGAGTTAAACGTTGATCGACAGTAAAGCACGAAAGGCCCAACTTGGTTCCCAGCCGCTTATAGATCAAGTTCCACACAATTACAGAAATACTCATGGCCGAATTTTAATCTAGTATTTATATGTTATTTCATTGTATTGGACAACACACGCTTTCTTTACTTTTCATACTTTTCACTGCGAACAGTTTAGGGTTTATAGTAGTTTGGATATAAGATCTAAAAGTCCTTCAGAACTTTGTGTTGGAACTCCAATTATTTTACTTTGTTTTATTTATGCAGTTTATTCAGATTATTGTTATGATTTGCTTTGCTATGTCTGAGTAATTCACCTGTTAGATTTAGGGTTTAATTAGGGCTATGAAGGATAACCCAAAACTATAGAATTGTTAAGGTGATAGATATCCTTCAACGAATTGCTTGTAATGCTGGTGTTCTAGAGTAGCTAACTAGAATTCTGATTTTAGGATTGTGAACAACTATGACGATAGGTTCTTCACCATAATAGACTCCCTTGAGCTAGGATTTCTAGAAACAAGCGACATTTGATTTAGTTAAAACTAGTGAACTATCGATCAAATCTTTAAAGCTTGTCTAAGTGAACATCGAGCAACATTCATACCATAGCATCGATCGACGTTTGATCCATATCAACAAACAACAGCTGAGATACCGGAGCTTAGTCAATAGGATTGATTCACATGAAAAATCTGGAATACTTTCTCATAAGAATTCGAGTTCTAGGATTGTCAACCTAAGTATTCTATATCACTATAATCCTCATTAACTAAAACCCTAGATTTAACGCTTTATTGTTATTGCTTACAAACCTCAATCAATCCACTGAACAACTATCTTGTTCACCATATTTATTTACTTAAAAAATATTCACCTAGCTTAATCACTGATAAGGACTATTGTGTGTCATCGTTCCTTGTGGATTCGATTCTTAAGTACTGCAACTGAATTTTTTATTTGAGAGATTAAAAGTCACTTCTTATGATAATTTGAGTGATATCAATTTATAATGTTTGCCAATTATACAAACTTCACGCTCATCATTTTTAAAAAAAATTATTAGGTGAAACAATCTTAAAGCACAAGAATGAGGGTTCCTAATCTGGCATGCAAAATTGCATTATTAGCAGTAGCAGTAACATAATAGAAGGTCAAGAAAAAGAAGAGGTTGGCTTTGTGTCGTTAAGCATATACAAGCCATCTTTGGATAGTCCTTTTCCAAGCAACTTAATGGTTTTAATATCCTGAAAACTCACATAATACTGAAAATAACATTACAGTTCAAATCTATAGTTGCTTTTTTTACAGATTACATGTTAGATTTGAGGCTATGCATATGAAAGGCTTTAGATTCTTTACAGAGCAACCTAAGACCGTCAACACATTTTATTTGTATTCTATCTCCATTTACCGTCATTATATTTCTCTAAGACTGGTTTTACATTGCTGAACAGATTTAAGTCATTAATCGTATGATGAGATGCTCTTAACATCTACAATCAATGGCTTAGAGATGTTTGATGCATTAAGTTAACTACCAAATACTTTACCATTATTCTCCTTGATGCCATTTATAAAAGTATCAATATCAGACATTATCACCATTTCATCTTGAGTAGTTACCAAGGAATCATGAGTAGATACCAACGCCTTCACTTTTCTCTCATTGAACCGTATAGAAGAACCGACTGCTTCATTGGAGATGTTAGCTTTTGGTTCTTTAAAATTTCTTGGTTTGATATTAAGAATATAGAATTCAGCCTTTGTCTTTAGTATGACCCTTCTTTTTGCAGTGATCACACATCCACACCTTTCTATCTTCATGCTTGAATACTCTTTTGTTGGACAAGTCAGAAGATCTCCCTTTCAACTGAGGTGTCCAAGTGAACCTTTCTTTTTTGAATCTGTGAACATACTTTTTCAAGAGTTTGGATTTTCTCTGACGTTAGGATGTGCTTAATCAAGTCATTGTAAGTAGGATTGAAAGTCATCAATAAACCAAAGACCTTTTCTTTTTTAAGCCTCTCATTAAGGACAGCTGGATCATCCGAGTTTGGTCTTAACATCTCAAGCTCAGCTCACAAGGATCTAACTCTCCAAAGTGTTGAGAGAACTATATGTCTTTTTTTGGCTGAGATCATTGATATCCTTCTTGACTTCAAAGATCGAGCTTAAGTTGGAGGTATTCCTATATATCTTTTTAAGAGTCTTCCAAAATGTCTTCGTGGTTTTACAATATGAGTAAACCTCCAAGGTTGATTCTTCTAGGGAGTTTAGAATGATAAACAACGCTTGCTGGACTTCTTGAAATCACTTGCCTTCATCCACATGGATAATCTCATTACCATCTTGTTGAATCTTTTGTTTTAGAGATTCATCTTCAGCTATATAACTTCATAAACCTAGACACCAAAAAGTAGTTTACCCTTTTAAGAGTGATTGGAACAACCAATTGCTTTGACTTTTCCATGGTCATATCTAGAAAAACATAGAATAAAATAGATTGAATGTGGAAGAGATGAAGAAAATGGGAGTTTAATGATCTGATACCATGAGAGAATATAAAATTAACTTGAATAAAATGAAGAAGAATAGAGATAATATGAAGATATTTTAGAGAGAATATACAGAGAAACTTAATTCCTTTAATCTTTACAATTATGGATACAAGAGACTATAGATAAGTTTAACACTATAGAGAAGCCAAACAAACTTAATTTACTAAGAAAAGGTTTAAAAAATTATATTTGTTTTTATTCTTTTGTGTCACTGTTTATCCGCAATTAGTATTCGTTTCTTTATTTTAACTTAAACCAACTTCAATTTCAATATCTATACTATTAAAATGGGAAAATCGCATAAAAAATCCTCAAAGTGTAATTTACTAACAATTTAAACTTTGGAAGTTTTTCCACTAACATTTTTAACCTTCAAAGTGACATTTGTATCATAAAAAACCTCTAATGCAAAAAATTGACCGGTTCAGCAGGTAATTTTTCAAAAATAATTATTTAACTAATAAAATAAAAAAATAAATAAATAAAAATTCAAATAAAAAATAAAAATCGAGAAAAAAATAAAAAAAAATTAAATTTTAGAAAATTACTTAAATATTTTTAAAATTAAAATTTTATAAATTATTAATAAAATAAAAATAACTAATATTTAATAATAAATAAGATTAAATTTATATAGAGAAGAACTAAAGTTCACAATTTTTTAAAAAAATGGAAAATAGAAAATTCAAAATTCACTAGTGACGATGATGGTTTCTCACATAACCATTAGTAATGACGATAGTAGCTATATCTCCAATGATATTTTCCAACATCATCGTTGAAAATGACAGAAAAATCTTTTTCAAACTTTTGAATTTTCTTTTTTTTGAAATATATATTTTTTTTTATTTTTCGTTTTTTTAATTTGATCTCATTTATTTTTGAATTTTAATTTTCTAAATATTATTAATTTATGATTTATTTCTAATTTTCTGATTTTTATTTAATTTATGAGTTTTTTTAAATTTTACGATTTTGTTTAATTTTCTGATTTTTTATTTACTATTTTAATAATTAAATAATATTTTAAATAATATTATTTAATAAGTATAGTAAACAAAAAATTAAAAAAATCAGAAAACTAAACAAAAATCGTAAAATTTAATAAAAACTCATAAATTAAATAAAAATCAGAAACCATCATTGTCACTAGTGATATATTTGAAATTTTTATTGTCTACGATGATATGATATATATTTTGAAAAAAAATATTATAATTAAAAAAAAAACTATTTTGAATTTTCTATTTTTTTTAAGCTTGAACTTTTTATTTAGTTATTTTCTATTTAAATTTAATCTTATTTCTTATTAAAAATTTAGGTATTTTTATTTTGTTAAAATTTTAGAAATTTATTTAATTTTCTAAATTTTTAATTTTTTATGTTTTCATTTTTGTGAATTTTATTAAAATTTCGATTTTTATTTATTATTTGAATTTATTTATTTATTTTGTTTATTTTATTAATTAAATAATTATTTTTGAAAAATTACTTGCTGAACATGTCAATTTTTTTATTTGGAGGTTTTTTTGATAAAAATCACTTTGAAGGTTCAAAGTGTTTTAGTGAAAAAAACTTCAAGGTTTAAAGTGTTAGTAAGTGACACTTTGAGGATTTTTATGCGATTTCCCCTTTTTTAAATAAATTTTATTACAAAACTACAAAATTTATGAATTTTATAGGAATAATATTATAAGCCACACAAATATTATTATAAAATTAGATAATATATAACACGAAATTGTATTAGTTTATTAACATATTTTATTGCATGATATAAAATATTTTAGTATTAAAGAAATCCGGATCAAAATCTGGTATCTAATCTATTAAAACTGAAGTACAGATAGTATTTAACCCTGAGTTTTGCACAAAAATTATATACTTATACCACTGATTTAAAAACTGTAATTTTGAAACTTTCCTAAACAATCCAACTTAAATTCACATGATATAATGAGTTTAAAAAACAGAATCTAAACATATCTTAATTGTGTCTAAACTTAAGTTACATCTATATTTTCTTTCTACGTGTAAAGAGAGGAGATTTCTCTATTAAATACGTAATCTCAAGTTTATTCAATCACTCTCCTTTGTTTTATTTTTTTGCCTTATTAAAATATTTTCTAGGTTACCATTATTGGAACTAACGAGGCGATAAATAAGGGGATTTTTAACCACCGCTGCTCCGCCGTCAAGAGCTCTTCGCTCGCCGGCGTTTTTTCCCCTATTTCTCGTCTCCTCTGCTCGCTCTCTTCTCTCGCTCATGTCTCTCGATGCTCCTCTCCAAGAAGAAGTATCGTCCCCCCTTTGCTCTCTCGTTCAAGGCTCGCCATCTGCTCCGTTCTCTGAAGCGCTCCGATATGACTAAGAAGAAGATGAAATCCATCTCGTTAGCCGTAATCCCTGATTCCGGTGTAGCTGTTTCTGGATCTACGATCCTTGGTTCTGATCTTTCTTCGTTGGTCTCTTTCAAGGGCGTCTCTCCTCCGCTGGTTTTTGGGTCCTTTGTTCCCTTCCAGTCTGTTCCTGCCTCTCAGTCAGCTTCTCCTCCGCCGCCGGCTGTTGTTTCTCAGGCTGCTAGTGCGTCTCAGCTGGCTTCTCTGTCTCCTATTGCTTCTTTGTCTCCGCTGGCTTCTCTGCCTCCGCTGGCTACTCTGTCTGCTTCTCTGTCTTTGGTGGCTACTACGTCTGGTTCTCCGCCGGTGTTTGCCTCGCTGCCTGCACCGTCAGATGCTCCCGGGATGTTGTCATTGAAGGAATTCCCGTTAATCAAGCAGTTCTCCTCTCCGGAGGTTCAGCCTCTCAGTGGTGTTCCTCCCCCACTACCTTTAGGCCCCAAACCTACTGAGGTTAAGGTAGCCGAGGTGAGAAACTATGCTGCCTTGCTTAAAAGCTCTACTCAGTTGCAGCAGATAGGTACTCCGGTTGATCATGTGTCGGGTGCTCCTTTCGTCCTTATTCCTGACGAGAACATTGAAGCTGCAAAGCTTGAGTTCAAGGATTTCGTCTATGCTCGGTTTCATGGAGATTATCCATCTATGGGTAAAATTATAGGCATCGTTAATGCGGTCTGGGCTCGAACGGGTCCACGGATTTTTGTCCATAAAATTGGACAAGGTATTTATCTTCTACGGGTTCCTAATCCTCGTACTTGTGACGTTTTACTCTCTCGGACCTGCTGGAATATTGGTGGCATGCCTATGTTTGTAGCTCCTTGGGCTCCTGATTACTCTCCGGAGGAACCCCCGCTTACTGATGCTATTGTGCCGGTGGAGATGAGAAACGTGCCGTATCTACTCTTCAACAACGAGAGTTTGAGTCGTATTGCGACGGCAATTGGTAAACCAGAGTCTCTTGCCCCAGAAACAGAGCGTAAGGAAAATTTTGAGGTCGCGAAATTGTTTGTTAGAGTTGATCTTACAGCTCCTCTTCCAAACAAAATTATCTCTGGGTTTACCAATGGTAGAGAGGTTGAAATCGATGTTACGTATCCTTGGCTTCCCGTAAAGTGTGATCTGTGTAATAAGTATGGTCATATTTCTTTGCAGTGTTCAGATGGTGTAGCAGAACGCGCTGCAGGGAAGGGGGGGCCGAGGGACGCTCCACGTGAAACCGCAAGAAGGCGTTTTAAATCAAGGCCAGGGCGTTCTACTGAGAAAAAAATAAATCAAGGCGTGCTTCGTTATGTTCCGGTCACTCGTGACTCTCCTGAACATTCAAACCACTTACCTTTGGAAGTTGCTTCAAATGTCTCTGTTTCTACTAAAGCTATGGAGGACACAAACCGACCTACGGCTCCTATCCAAGTAACTACAGTCAAGGAACTTGAGGAAGGTGAAATCGGTCAAGATGATCTGGAGGATACCGCAGCAGCTCAGACTGAACTGGGCATTGACAATGCGCTTCCTCAGCAAGTGCTGGAAGTGCAGAGTGGTGTCGTAGATCAGCCAGCTCTTGTGGAAGAGCAGAGTGTTGTCGTCGATGTGGCTAACGTCGATGGTGCTGTCACTACAGCTGTGGTAAATGAGAATATAGTAGTGGAGAATTCAGAGGTTAGTGGGATGGATATGATGCTTCTTCCGACTGGACCGGTCTTGAGTAGCTCGATGGATATGATTGCCTCTACTGTGGAAGTTGAGGATGCTGTTGCAGTTCTGCCAACTGATGAACCTGCTACGGTTGCAGCTCTGCCTACAGATGAATCTACGGCTTCTGATTCTGATAGTGATCCTGCAAAATCACAGCCAGAAGTCTTAGCTCAGGAGATCTTTTTTCCTGAAGAAATGCCTGCTCAAGTGGGGTTATCTGATGAAGACTGTTGTCCTGCTGTAGTGGAGGAGCGGGAAAAACCTTTTATCCTGGTTAACAACAGGAAGAGCAGTCGCAAGGCTGCGAAACGCCATTAAAATAATTAGATATGTATTTTGCGTGGAATGTAAGAGGGCTGAACCATCCACGACGCCAAACAATGACTAAGGATTGGATTAATATCCATAAGCCTTTATTCGGAGCTTTTTTGGAGACTCATATTTTGGAGAGTAATAAAGAGAGAGTTTTAGGAGCTATACCTCGGGGTTGGAAGTATTTTGGTAATTTTGCAGAGGATGCTTCGGGTCGTATAGTTATCGTTTAGGACCCAAGTGTTCTACTGGTCATTTATGATGCAACAGCTCAATCAGTTACTTGTGGGATTTCTCTTCTATCGGAAAATATCTCCTTCACGGTAACTTTCATCTACGGATTTAATTTGGTGGAGGAGAGAAGAAGTATGTGGGATAGACTGATCGAACTGCAGGCTACGACTCCGGTTTCTTCTCGTCCATGGGCTGTCCTGGGAGACTTTAATCAGATGCTTAGAACTTCTCATCACTCCAACCACCTGGTTTCTCGTATCGATGACTCGGGGATGGATGAGGCGAACATTTCTCTTCAGGATGCTCAGCTCTTTGAGGCTCAAGCTAAGGGATTACCATTCACTTGGAGGAACAGCCAAGATGATAATCCGATCTCTACAAGAATCGATCATGCTTTCATTAATCAGCCTTGGTTATCTTCTTTTCCTGATTCTTATGCGGACTTCCTTGATCCATCTCAGTCTGATCATGCCCCTTGTCTGTTTCGGATGCCTTCTCTCCGTCGCCAGGTTGTTAAACCTTTTAAATTCTTTCATCATGTGATTGACCACCCTGAGTATGCAGGGACAGTAAGGGACTCTTGGAACACTGATCTTATCACCGGCACAGATCAATACAAGCTGGTCCGCTCCCTGAAGATCCTTAAGAGGCCGTTACGGAGCTTAAACAAACGGAACTACAGTGGTATATCTCAGAGGGTTAAGGAGCAGAAGGAGAAAGTTGATGAGTTGCAGAGATCATTACTTACTGCGCCAGACACTCACACTGCTCGGGAAGAACACAGTGAGAGGGATAAATTAAATGTTTTACTTAAGGCTGAGGAAAAGTTCTACAGACAGAGATCAAGGGTACGCTGGGCAGATGTGGGTGACCGCAATACCCCATTCTATCACAAGACGGTGTCTTCTCATGCCTCTAGAAATCATATCCACTTCCTCAAAGATGCAAATGATCGGGCTCTCTACTCTATTGAGGAAATTAAAGCGCATGCTGCTGATTATTTTCAGGAAATCCTAGGCTCTACAGAAATTACTTCCTCTCCGGTTACATCTGATGAGTTGCAGAATCTTCTCCCCTTTCGCTGTACCGAGCTACAACAGAACTACCTTAAGCGCGAAGTTACTGCAGCAGAAATTCAGGCTACATTGTTTGCTATGCCGCTGAATAAGAGCCCCGGACCGGATGGATATTCTGTTGAGTTTATCAGAGCTTCTTGGGATATAGTTGGACAGGATATCATATTGGCGGTTCGAGAAATTTTCAGGAATGGAAAACTGCTCAAGGATATGAATACGACTGCGATAACACTTATTCCTAAGAAGCCAGAAGCTTGCTCTCTCACTGATTATAGACCAATCAGCTGCTGTAACGTTGTCTACAAGCTAATATCAAAGATCATTGCCAACCGCCTTAAGCCTATATTGACTGAGTGTGTCAGCCCCAATCAGGCCGCTTTCTTAAAGGGTCGTAGTCTTGGCGAAAATGTTTTATTGGCAACTGAGCTTATCAAGGATTACAACAAATCATCTTGCCTCAAAAGTGCTATGATTAAGATTGACATACGTAAAGCGTTTGATACGGTCTGCTGGGATTTTGTGATCAAGGTCTTACAAGCGCAGGACTTCCCTCCCATGTTCATTGCTTGGGTTACTGAATGTATATCTTCCCCGCGGTTTTCTGTTGCTATAAATGGTGAATTGGCAGGTTTTTTTGCAGGAAAGAAGGGGCTGCGACAGGGTGACTCTATTTCTCCCTACCTCTTTATCATGCTTATGGAAGTCTTATCCCGTCTGCTAGACAAGGCAGAAACTGAGGGCTCCTACAGACTTCATCCTTTGTGTGCTTCTCCAAAGCTAACCCATCTCTTATTCGCTGATGACTTGCTAGTCTTCTCGGATGGATCTCGGGCTTCTACTTCAGGGATCAAAGGCGTTATGGATCAGTTTAAGGACTGGTCTGGTCTGGCAACTAATGTTTCAAAATCAGAGATTTTTTATGGGGGATATTCTGACATTCAAGTATCAGTTCTGAGTGATCTTTCGGGTTTTCGCCGTGGGGCATTCCCAACTAGATATCTTGGACTTCCGCTTAGCCCAAAGAGGATCTCGGCAGCTACTCTGCAGCCTTTCATCGACCGTATCACAGCAAAGTTGCATTCATGGACAGTAAAATATCTATCCTTTGCAGGGAAGGTTATGATGATCTCGTCGGTGATTTATGGCATGGTTAATTTCTGGAGTTCGGTGTTTGTTCTCCCTAAGTGGTTCTATGCTAAGGTGGATTCTCTGTGTTCGGGTTTTTTGTGGAAGAATAGTACATCCTCTGCGGCAGGAGCAAGGGTCTCCTGGAAACAGATTTGTACCCCTAAAAAGGAGGGTGGCCTCGGAATCAGGTTGCTTGAGGAGTTTGAAATGGTCTTCAGGTTGAAGAGGCTGTGGTTATTTTTCTACGGTTCAGGATCCCTTTGGGTCCCTTGGATTAAAGAGAATAGGTTCAATGGCAGGAGTCTATGGCTTGTAATTGATGCGCCAAGGTTTTCAAGTGCGGTGAGGAGTATGCTACAACTGAAGGATCAACTGCATACATTTCTTCGATGTGGCATCGGAGATGGAAACACAGCCTTGTTTTGGTATGACTATTGGGCTGAGCTGGGTCCATTGCATCTTCTTTTCGGAACCACGGGTTCTCGTTCTCTTAGGATCCCCCTTACTGCCACCGTCTCTCGGGCAGTTACTAATGGCCACTGGAATCTCCCTCCGGCTCGCTCTGATTTCGCTGAAACTCTTCAAGTCATCCTGTCGACGACGACGGTTCCTACCTCTACTAGCGGTGCTGACGTTTACTTATGGAGACTTAGCTCTGGTGGTTTTGGACCTTCTTTCTCCTCTCGGGTTACTTGGGAGAGATTGAGAGTCGCTACTCCAATGGTACCGTGGCATACAGTGGTTTGGTTCAAAGAGGAAATACCGAGATGTTCTTTCATTTCTTGGACTGCTTTCCTTGGTAGACTTCCGACTCGGGATCGTCTCATTTCCTGGGGTCTTTCAGTCCCGCCAGGTTGTGCTCTCTGTTCTTTAGCAGATGAATCTATATCACATCTGTTCTTTCTTTGTCCATTTGCGGTTGCTATTTGGACTCGTTTTTGTGGCAGGTACTTGGCGTCAAGGCCCACCTCCCTCGCCGACATTGTTCGCCTGTGCCAGCAGCTTTCCGGACCTCATGCCTCCCGTGCGGTGATTGTGCTGAAGCTTCTGAACCAAGTCATCATCTACAGTCTGTGGCGCGAGAGAAACACCCGCATCTTCACAGGAGTATCATCGACGCAGGAGGCGATTTTCAGAAGGGTGGACCGTGCTATGAGAGATCGTTTGCTGTCATTATCTCGGCCTACTGCTTCTGCACCTTCTCCCTCTTTGCTTGAACTTTATTTCTGGTTTCTTGACCCTTATAGTTAATTCTATTCTCTTTTGATTGCTCTCTCCCTTGCTCCTTTGTCCTTTCTTTGTAATAAGTTGTGCTTCACAACAATGTAAACTCAAAAAAAGTGGTATAAATTTTGACATTTAGACCAAAAAAAAAAAAAAAGGTTACCATTATTGTAACCTTTTTATCACTAATATGATATTTAAACTTTAGCAAAAAAGAAGAGAAGAGTTGGAAAGATGAAGATCAAACTCAAAAAAGGTAATGTGCAGCAAAATTATCATAAATATATATATGTGTAATGTGAATAATAAAATTAAATATAAAATCCAAAGTAAATCAGAAGTAAAACGTTATTAATAAATTGTAGATAACAAAAATAAAAAAACCTAACTTCTTTAATAAAATTATATAAAATAAATTTTAAAAACTAGAAAAAAAGAAGTAAAAGTTATCTTTTAGGTCAACCAGTGGTTCAACTGGCAACCGGGTTTTAGTGATTTTTTGCGGATTCACAAGATTTTTCAATATTAGGTTTTTCACAAAACCTAAAACCGGATTTATCTTGGTTCACCGAGTTTACCGGTTTAACTGCGGTCCGGGTCGGATTTCAAAACACTGAGTATGAGACTTTCATTTTCGAGTCGATTCCGAATTGGGTTTTTTGGGTATGAATATTCTTGACAAATTATGTTAAGTAACTACTAATAAAATATAATATGTTGCAAGCTTTAGAAACAAAGTTTAAAAATAATTTCTGGAATGCATATGACACAAGTATGTAGTTATGTAACTTGACATATTTAATATACTTACCAAAGTTATATTAAATTAAATTAATACTAATTACAAATATAATTACAGAAAAATATAAATATAAAAATTAAAATTTTCAAAATAATTAAAACAAATATATACCCGTCTTTTAAAAGGACGGGTTAGAATCTTGACTTTAAAAAAACTTATGATAAAATATGTTCATTTAAAATTATTAGAATATATTGAGAAAACAAATATATATTTGATAATTTTGGTGATAATTTAGATTTTACTATATCTAATGGTATAGTAAAAGTTTTTCTTTTAATCATATTTTAATCTAAATCTATTAAAACAAAAACATGATATATTAATATATGTTTGGTCCAATTATTTTAATAGAATATATCAAAATCTCTGATTAATCATTTAAGAGAAATATTATACAAAAAACACAAATAAACTAATAACGCACAAATATAAAAATTAAATTTTTTAAAAAATAAAAAATAAAAATATGCCCGCCCTTAAAAGGGCATGTCAGAAACTAGTATATGTTAAAATTCTTGCAAAAAAAAATGTATCAAAAGTGAGTTCCAAATTTCCAATAAATGGTGTTTAAAGCGGCACCTGCAGTGACAGAACCACTTTGTTGGCAGGAATATTAACTTATCTATGTAAATTTCTGATTTAATTTTTTTTCACAAGTATATTTTTAAAAGAAACTGGAGATAATACTATTTCCGTTAATTGACTCCTGCAAAATATATTGGTTATGAAATGATCCCACCTAAGATATTTTCATGCCTCTGCCACTGGAAACCTGTGTTGCTTAGGAAACTTGCGTAGCTAGATCTCCTGCCACAAAGACATAAGAACCAAACCGGAGTAGAACGTTGGAGACTGTACTCCTCTTCCTTTTGAAGAATGCATACCGTTTCTAATTTCTACGTTTGAGTCGTTTGCTGTTCAGAAAACTGCAATCCAAAAAAAAAAGAAAAATAATCGAAACAAATGGTCTTTATGTAACTTTCGTTAGTTTAAACATCACATCATGTGTTTCAAAAAAAAAACATCACATCATATAATACTTGTAGTAGTAGACAATGGTCTTCTTACTATAGTTCAATTAATTTATGTTCTTAATATTTCAGTTTTAAAATTCGAAGTTTAATATATAAAATGTCTTTATTTATGATTCCGTTAATATTTGCTTAAATCCACCTTGTTCAATATTTGGTGATGTAGTAGCCGTTGTTCAAAAAGTAAGTTATGTAGTACACACATGGTATTGGATTTCCAATCCAATTCAAGGTTTTATGCTTATATGTGTTTCGTCTGTGATCTTGGTACTGATGACCTACTATAGCTAAAACCAAAACGCTTTACCGTTGTAATTTACACATTCACTGGTTTAGACGTCTGTTAGTTAAAGCTTTTTTAGTGTTTTCCAATATCAAACGGCTAACTCATATATTAAACGCGTAAACATAAGAGTTTTTAAAAGATCTTTTATTTATCATTCCACTTATAACATAAGCTTAAATCCATCTTAGTTTAAGTCTTCTGCTTGGTAATTGAAATCTTCATCGGCATAGGAGACTTGAAGCTTCATCACTTTGCTCTCAGGTAACTTAGACAGAGCAGAGGAATGGCAGATTTTTGGGAGAGAAGCCTTTCCTTTGTACGCTTTGCACACCCGGGCTACTAAATCATTAAGCTGCATCCCCAAGAAAAAAACAAAACAAACACGTTTTCTGATTATAAAATGTCTTAAATAAATGGAGTCAGGTTAGTATTATTTACGAAAACAAGATTTCTACCTTGTATAGTGGTTTGCTGTTTACTGTGACCCATGGTACGTACTTATGTTTCGGCTTCAAACTTAAAGTCTGGTTTGCATAACCAAATATGAGCTGATAAACAAAAAAAAACGAAATTTTACAAAAAGAAAACGAAATAGTTATGACTTACTGGATTATATAATTAATTATACAAAATGTGGGTATATTATATGCTTTTATGTACACTTACAATTTTAGAGAGATCACTGGAATAACAATCTTTGATGGCCTTCTCACCTCCATATTGCGCGAAGCATGATGATTCCCAGTTTGTTGTGTCGTTTTCGATGCACCTTATGAACCAGTAATGTACATTCTGAGTTTCAAAAACCATCAATCAAGTCAATTTCTAATAGTCATTTTCCCACATTCCACACGCACATTAAAAACCACCAAAATTCCTTGAATGGGTGACCAAAACAACCCGGGTGATCCGGTTCATTAAACTTTTTTCCGGTTCACTAAACTCTTAAAAAGTTTACAAAAATTTAAACATATTTTAGATAATATACTTTCTATAAGATTTAAGTTTATATTTTATCCTATAAACAGTGAATTAAGAATACATCTCTTTTCGTCTAATTAAGAGTATCAGAATTGTAAATTTTTAGTTTAAAATTTTTAATAATATTGTAAGTACATATATGAGTTATATACCGGATCGGGCCAAGTTCTTATGGCGCAAGCTTCAATGGCGTTTAGTTTGCATTCCTCTTCACCATGCTTCACAAAAATTAATTAGTTAGAATATAGTATAAATAAACATAAATATGACATAAACTATAATCATTTAAATAAGAACGAATAAATTAGTTTATCAACAAGAAAGAAGAGATCATATATATTTTGGAGAGTAATACTTCAAAAAATCGTAAAGATGATAAAATCGTAAAGATGATCCCCAATCTTGTAGATCATCCTAGAATATTTTAGAATATCAAAACATCGAATGGCGTACTAAAACTAGAGAATCTGCATTTAACAGAAAAAGGAGGAGTTTAAAAGAACCTGGCAAGTGACAGTTAGATTATCGGAGACATGAGCGTTACCGAATGGAACGAGCTTTAGATCAGTGATTGTGTGGAGATCGGAGTCAAATATCTTGACTAGACCATCGGCTATGAAACTCTGACAATAGGGACAAAGTGATTCGTAGTAAAGATTGAGCTTCACTTTGTCGGATTCACCAGCCACAGAGTTGTAAGAAAAGGTGAACAGAAGGCAAGCTAAGCAGAAGAACACAAGCCTGTGTGACGAAGAAGAAGCCATTGTAAAAAGCACTCTTAGTACAATGTTTATACCAAAAAAATATTTGAACTGAGTGGCTCTCATGAACGCTTTGTGGATACATTTATAGATATTATTTTTACCATTACTGTCGCTTGTTTTTTCTTTTACTAGTTAGTAACATTTTCTCGTGGGATCTCGTATCTGACTTTTGTGTCCAGCGTAGTAACTCAAGTGTCAGGGTGAGTATAGAAATACCATGTGCAATAAGAAATTTTTAAATTATATTTAAAAATAATTTTTTTGTTAATATAGTATATTTTATTAATAATTTAATTTAATTAAATATAAAATTAAGATAGAAATAATTTTTTATTTAAAATTATATTTAAGGATATATATGTATATATTTAAAATTATAATCTTAGACAGATTTTCCTATCTATTTATTTATGTTAAATATATTAAATAAATTAAGGGAATTTTCAAAAATACAACTTTAAAGGTACTATTATTCATCTTTACAACCACTAAAAACGTATTTTCAAAAATACCTTATTTATTAAAAGGTTAAAGACTATTATATACATGTTTTTATATGCTTTTCAAAATTCTAACTTCAAACTCTAAATCCTAAACCCCCAATTCTAAATCATAAACCCTAAATCCTCAACTCTTAACTATAAACCCTAAAATATATACCCTAAATTCAATACCCTAAACCCTAAGCCCTAAAACATCAACTATAAATCCCAAATCCTAAACTTTAAACCCTAAATTATATACCCTAAACCCTAAAACATCAAATCTAAACCCTAAATCCTAAACTTTCAAGTCTAAATCCTTCATTAAAATTAGTGGTAAAATTGTTAGTGTAAACATGAAAATTGGTATTATGAAAATGGTATTTTTGGCAATTTTCCAATAAATTTTTATAAAATTAGTGAAAACTGATATACAACTGTATAATTATCAAAAATTAAAGAGAAACAATATTTTTAAATTTGTAGATATATAAGAAAGTAATTTTTATGATTAATATTTTAATTTGTTTTTAAAAATTGTAGAGATGTATAATTATAAAAAATTAAATAAAACAAAATTTTCAAAATTTATAGTGTCATGTTTGAATATATTTATTTTAATGATAATGTATGAGTTATTATCATATTCTAAAAAATTTATAAAAATAGATATCAGTACTAAATATAATGTATGAGTTATTATTATATTTTAAAATATTTATCAAAATATAAGTCAGTATTAAATGTAATTGTGTATGTCATATTTAGTCATAAGCTATGTCATCAATTTTATTAGTCATTTCATATTTTCCTGTGAAAATAGTTGTAGAAAAGATATATGAAAAAATCACTTATCAAATAATGTAGATAAATTCAATAATCTAATCTATTAATTTACGCTCATATTTTTATCTACTTTTTAAAAGTCTAGTATAACCATTTTATTAGGACCATTTCATTTACTAATATACCATATTAATAATATTTAAATCTATCATCTTAAATTAAACTTGCATCTATTTAGAGAATCAATGTGCTTTTATTGAGGAGGGGTTATTGCTAGAGAATGTGTTGTTGGCGTCAGAGCTTGTCAATGGATATCACAAGTCAGTAGGGAAAGGGAAGTGTGCGATTAAATTTGACATTTCGAAGGCATTTGACACAGTAAAATGGTCATTCATCATCTCTGTTCTGAAAGCGATGGGTCTGCCATCACAATTCACTAACTGGATTCGGCTCTGTATCTCAACGGCAGCTTTCTCAGTCTCAGTTAATGGTAGCTTAGAGGGATACTTCACTAGTGCCAGAGGCATACGGCAAGGGTGCTCTTTATCTCCCTATCTATATGTTATCTTGAATAATGTGCTCTCAAAGCTCTTGAATGAAGCGGCAGAGAGGGGAGATTTTGCTTATCATCCACAGTGTAAGGAAGTCAAGTTAACACATTTGAGCTTTGCTGATGATATTCTAGTCTTTACAAATGGCACAGCTGAGTCTCTTATGGGTATTATGGGTACCATGAAGCGGTTCGCAACGATGTCAGGACTTCACATTAATGCAACGAAATCATCTATATTCGTTTCTGGCAGCAACACCAGCGATCTCATTAATGCGGCTGAAATCTTGCGAATTAAAGTGGGAACTCTCCCCATCCGCTACTTAGGCATGCCTCTCACAACGAAGTCTCTTACAAGTCATGATTATGAGCCATTGATTGATAAGATTCGAACCAGAATGCTCTGCTGGTCCAACAAGTCCCTCTCCTTTGCAGGCCGGTTACAGCTTATCCAATCAGTCATCTCCAGCACTGTTAATTTCTGGAGCTCAGCTTTTATTCTTCCTGCTAAATGTCTTGACACAATTGAGAGCATGTGTAGTGCTTTTCTTTGGTCAGGATCACCTAATCAAACTCACAAGGCAAAAGTCAGCTGGGAAGATCTCTGCTATCCAAAGGATGAAGGTGGTCTTAGTGTAAGGAAACTAAGGGATTCTTCCAAAGCCTTTGCTCTTAAAATTATATGGAGGTTGTTTACTCAGGCGTCATCACTGTGGGTAAGCTGGGTGCGCCATTATCTGTTGCGATATAATTCTTTTTGGGATGTCAGAGATGTGTCTCAGGGGTCATGGATCTGGCGAAAGTTACTTAAGCTCAGGGAGGTAGCTTATCAGTTTATCAGGATAGATGTTAAAGATGGACGAAGCTGTCATTTTTGGTTCGACAATTGGACGGGCATGGGTCGGTTGATAGACATAACAGGTGCTGTGGGAACTACTTACCTGGGTGTACTGCGTCATGCAAAAGTTAACAATGCTGTAACAGCAGGAAGATGGGAGATAAGAGGATCTCGTAGCAGGCGTTTTCATGATCTACATGACTGTATCAAGGCTATTGAACCACCTCTGCCTGAGAAGGGCAGGGATGTAGTGTTGTGGAAGCATGGGGAAGATGATTTTCAGCCTTCGTTCTCAGCCCGCAAGACTTGGGAACTGTTGAGATCTAAGCGGAACAAGGAGATATGGAGTAAAATTGTATGGTTCCCTCAAGGAGTGCCTCGGTACTCATTCATTACTTGGTTAGGATTCAAGAACAGGTTGTCTACGGGAGATCGTATGAGACAATGGGGAATGACACAAGGCTGCGAGTTTTGTGGAGAAAGAGATGAGACCAGAGATCACCTTTTCTTTGCTTGTCCCTGCACTTACACAGTTTGGGAAAGTCTGGCTCGAAACTTACTTGGCGATGGGATTAATCCGGATTGGCAGTGGACTGTCCAGCGACTACGGAATATGGGAGTCTCAGGCAAGGACTCTTGCCTCGCCAGGATGCTTTTTCAGACAGCAATCTACCACTTCTGGAGAGAGAGAAATGCAAGGAGGCACCAGCAACCAAGGAAATCCACAGACACGATAAGACAATTAGTCAACAAGGCTGTGAAAAATAGGATCTGTTCTCTCAAATTCAAACCTAACCATCAGCTGGAAGGGTTGTTAACTAGATGGTTCCAAGTCACGTAATAGCTTATTTTTTTGCTCTAGTTTACAGCATAAGGTTTATTTGTACATAACATTCTTTTGATCGATCAATAAATTTGAAATTTCATCAAAAAAAAAAAACATCCTGCATTCCTAATACTTTAACAACTGAATTTTTTTATGAAAGATATCATCTCACTAATTTTTTGGAGATGAAAAATATTCTTTACCATTACTACAATCATTACATGCTCGACAAACATATCTTCTTAACAATTGATTAGATATAAGTGCAAAAAAAAAAAAGTCTGTTCTTCAAAAGCAATTAGTTTATGTTTTCTTTTGGGTTGTGGTGACAATATAAGCACAAAACTGAAATGTGAAATATAATTTTTAAAATAATAGTTGACAAATTTTTTTATATTTTAAATATAGTATGAACTAATTTATTTTAGTCACATAAACATTTCAACGATGCAAATTTTCTAACAAAAAATCTAATAAAATTAGTAACAATTCATATAAAACTAATGTTTAGAAATATACTTTTAAATATGTTGTTAAGTTTAAAAAGCAAGTGGTTAGTATATGATTAGCAAAATTTCATCAAATAAAAATTACACCAAGTATATTATTTCCAAATAATATTATATACAAAAATTGATATAAATTTTATATCTTTATAACATATTCTATATTTTAAATATTGTTTTAAAATAAACATATATACGTATGGACGTGCAGATTCAAACGAAATTAACATATATTTTCTAATTTGGTATACAAATTTGAGATATACGGATTTTTAAATATAATTAAAATATAAAATGATTCAATAAAACAAAATAAAAAACCAGACCTATACGCTCGAACTAAACTCGAAACTGTGTCGGGTTTTATTTGAACCAAATCAAAAACCAAAAAAAAACCAACCAAACCCAAGTTTATACATAACCGAATAATTACTATATTTTAAAAACTGATAACCAAAACCCACAATTAATTTGGAACCACACCAAAAGTCAAAAATACAATTAGAACGCAAGCTGAAATTTATAAAATGTCATCAAATCATGAAATTATAATTTTAAAACACAAATTATAAATATTTCCGCGCAATCGCGCGTATCACAATCTAGTTAGCTTTTACGGTGGACATTATGTTTTAGTTAGTAAAGCTCATATTGTACATCTACTTGAAATATCTATTAAATGTGTATTTTTTTCTTAAAAAATTATTGTTTTTATATAAAACTATCTATAAAATTTTACAAGTAATCATGATTAATTAAAAGGTTTATATAATCAGAGATATAAATAAAGTGGTGTTCATCTCTATTATTAAAAGAGAAGTACACTTAGGAAATGCATCTGAGTTTTCAATGTTAATTACACTTCTATGCCACTGAACTTATTAATTAACATTCCTAAAAAGATTATTATCTTAATTAACTAGTTTATTAAATGTATCTTTTTAACTCTTTTTTTCCTGGAAAATGGCCTATACAACTTTCACTTCTCTTTTTGAAAACTAAAGCACGTACATACCACTACATCTAAAGGATCGTGTATCCAAATTTTTTCCTTATAACTCGCCTAAAATAACTTAACTCTTCAATCACTTCAATAACTCAAACACCATCAAGACTCCTATTATTGAGAACTTTAGTCTCCATATTTCTCCACGTAGAGCTTCCTATGTCTGTTTATATACCAAAGTATGATAAATAATTTTTTTACCCACATCTAAAATCATTTGAACCATATTAATAATAGAGATACATGTAATTTAAATATGTACTTTTTAATCAGTTGATAGAGATAAACCAACCTATACCGATCCATGATTATTAATTTTTCATCAAGCAAATTAATAAATTCAAAATTTAAACGAAATATCTTTCCTTACAATAACTTCTTAACTATAATCACTCAAAATATTTAATATATGTATAAAATATAGAAACTGTTTCCTATAATGTCGCTTACTTCTAAAAAAATGACTTAATTACTAACTTTTTTTAAATGCCCTTCATTAATCAGTTGATAGAGATAAACAACCCTATACCTAGGCCTGGACATAAAATCCGGAACCCGAAATCCGAACCGAACCCGAACCGAAAAACCCGACCCGTTATCCGACCCGAAATGTAAAAATATCCGAACGGATCTTGTAGGGTGGTATAAAAAATATCCAAACCCGAAGTGGTATTAACCGAACCCGAACGGGTAACCCGTAAAACCCGAAACTAATAGTTAATATAAATATTTTGAAATATATATATATATAAGTATTTTAGTTATTAAATTTAATATTCGTGATAATATGATATATAATAATAAATATTAACAATGTTAAAATGTTTTAAGTACAAAATTAGTTATAAAGAAGTAATTTATAATTTGTTCATTGGAATAATAAGTCTACTCTCTATAATATAATGTATATTGTTTACAAATAATGTTTGTTTTCATGTTTGATTTAACATTTTATTGTTATTTTAGCAATTTTATGTGTGATAGATTAATTTTTATTAATTTAGTTGTTTTTCTTTATGTTTTCCTTTAAGTTTTTGTTTTTTACTTTGGTTATATCCGAACCGAACCGATATAACCCGAACCCGAATGATATATAATTACTTTATGGATTTTAGGACGCAATATAATTATCATCCGAACCCGAAGTGTTATTATCCGAACCCGACCCGTACTAATGAAATTTTACTATGGGACCTATGAGCGTAAACCTGAAAACCAAAACATCCGAAAAACCCGATCCGAACGCCAATGGGTACCCGAACGCCCAGGCCTAATTGATGATTATTAATTTTTCATCAAGCAAATTAATAAAATCAATACTTAAACAAAATATCTTTACTTACAATAACTTCTTAATCACTCTCAAATATTTAACATACTTATAAAATATTGAATCTATTTCCTATAATTTCGCTTACTTCTAAAAATTCCGTTTTCATATATAATGTTTCCATTTTTTTTTCAAAATCTATTATTGAAAACTTAATTTGGTGAAGAGTATAACATTAATTATTTATGATTTTTTAAATATTTCATCGCCAATTAATTGCGAGTATTTAGATATAGAAGTCGTTGTTTAGGAAACACTATTTAATATGATATTAAATAATAGGATTTTATTTCGAAAATGTGCTTAGGTATATTGTCTTTATTAGGGTTTATATAAATATGGGCCAATTTCATCTCATAATCAACTATATATGTATTTATATAAATATGGGCCAATTTCTTAAAGCCCTTTCTAATTTGTATTTCTTTTACATATCACTTTTATTAATTCTTTATTAATTATTTATAAATCTTAACAACAGCATTTTAATATGTTATATTTCCATAGAAGATAGATAAATAAATTGATGTTACAAAATATATATTTATTTATCTATTTCATATATCTTACTAACTCAAAATATTTTTTTCGACATATTTAAAATTAACTAAATTGATTTATATATTTCGTATATAATCTATCATTATTCAGTTTAACCTTTCTTTATATAATACAAAATATTTACACACATTTGATTGTTTTTACAAACTCAAAAACAACTCATTTTATCACAAATAAGTATTATAAAATACATCATTTAGAATAAACCAAAAAATAAAAAATAAAATAAATACCCGTCCGGTCATCGTTTAGTAATAGATTAAAAGTGAGGGTCCTAGGTAAGAAATTATTAGTTAAATTAACTGTAGTCTGTAGGTTCTACTATGGATCTATTCTATACCTATCGGAGTAGGACTTCGATGAATCTTTCGAGTTAAACTTTATACCCAAGTGGGTCTCTAATTTTAACTGAATACTAGATTTTGATCCGCGCTTTCAAAGCGCGGGTTTATTTTTCTTTATTTTTTTTTAAATTGACAAATATTTAGTAAATGTCATATTTTATATATTTGTTTTTTATAAAAAACTTAAGCTTTTTATCTTTGTTTATCGTGTTTCATTTTAAATGAGTATAGGTCTGAACACAATATCCGGACCCGAAGAACCAACCCGAAACCGACCCGAGTAGGGTCCCGAACCCGATCAGACCCGGGATAAATATTCGAATGAGTTCTATTGCTATATCCAAAGAACCGGTCCCGAAACCGACCCGAGTAGGGTCCCGAACCCGATCCGAACCGAGAACCGAATGAGTACCCGAAGATATCCGAAATGTGAATATATATCTAAAATATATGTTATAATTATATTTATAATTATTTTAATATTTTAAATTAATATTATAAGTTAACTATAGTAGTTATTTCTGTATTTTGAGTATTTTTGGATAAAATATGATAGTTTGGATAAAAGTTTACCCAAAAATGTATATAATGGATATTTTTGGTTACTTTTAGTTACTTTTGAGTAATTCGGATACAAAAATTTGAACTGAATCAGATACTTTGGTTACTTTGAGTACAAATAACCGAACCCGTTTTAGATAGTTTGGTTATTTGGTTATTTTTCAGGTTCTTATGCATGAGAACCGAACCCACCCGCACCCGAAAAGACCCGACTCAAACCCGACCCAAAATTTTATAATACCCGAATGAGGTTCAATTTCAAAACCCGAACGTCTAGGTCTAATGAGTATTTATGTTTAGAAAATTAAACTTTATTTTTAATGAATTAAGTTGGTATAGTTCTGATAAATTAATTTTATTATGTGGTTAATTTTTTTAAATAAAAAAATTGTAACCTTTTAATAAAGATTTATACTTTTCAATGAAAAAAATTCAATTTTCTTATAAATGCTTAAATTATATTAGAAAAGAAAAAAACATAATAATTATTTGAATTTGGAGGAAAAAAATAAGAATTGGATCTGATTTCTTAATCGGCCCAAATGGTCCAAGAGAGATCTGATGTGTGCAGTGGGCTGGATCCAAAAAAATTGACCCAATATAGATGTATTATTAATATTACTTGATTACCCTTAATGAAATATGCAATGTTAGTAAAGAAATTGGTATTTGTAGTAAAAAAACTCAATAGGATCCTGCTTTAATAGTATAGACTAGATTTTGACCCGCGCTTTTAAAGCGCGGGTTTATTTTCCTTTATCTTTTTTTAAATTGACAAATATTTAATAAATGTCATATTTTCATATATTTGTTTTTTATAAAAGACTTAAGCTTTTTATCTATCTTTATCGTGTTTCATTTTAAATGAGTATAAGTCTGATCACAATATCCAGATCCAAAGAACCAACCCAAAACCGACCCAAAAATCAGGGTCCCGAACCCGATCAGACCCGGGGTAAATATTCGAATGAATTCTAAATTGCTATATCCGAAGAACCGATCCGAACCCGATCCGAACCGAGAACCAAATGAGTACCCGAAGATACCCGAAATGTGAATATATATCTAAAAATATATGTTATAATTATATTTATAATTATTTTAATATTTTAAATTAATATCATAAGTTAACTATAGTAGTCATTTTTAGTACTTTTGAGTATTTTTGGATAAAATATGATAGTTTGGATAAAAGTTTACCCAAAAAACTGTATAGAATGGATATTTTTGGTTACTTTGGTTACTTTTGAATAATTTGGATACGAAAATTTGAACCTAATCGGATACTTTGGTTACTCTGAGTATAAATAACCAAACCCGTTTTAGATATTTTGGTTATTTGGTTATTTTTCAGGTTCTTATGCATGAGAACCGAACCCACCCAGACCCGGAAAAATCCGATTCGAACCCGATCCGAAAAAAATAAAAATTGAATCTGATTTGTTAGTCGGCCCAAATGGTCCAAAAAGATGATGTGAGCAATGGGCTAGATTTAAAAAAAATGACCCAATATAGATGTGTTATTAATATTACTTGATTGCCCTTAATGAAATATGCAATGTTATTAAAGAAAAGGGTATTTTTAGTAAAAAAACCAATAGGATCCTGTTTTAATAGTATAGATATGTATATTTTCCCTTAAAATAATGCAATAAAAGTAATTTCGAATAAACTCAAGTTTCCATTTCGTCATGAATATTCACTTAGAATAAACACAATCAATTTTTAACTAGAGTACAAACAACTATAGGACAACGTTTCAGCTAACAACATAATTTGAAATCTTGTTACAAGATTTAACACGTGCAGAGCAGATCACTAATTTGTTACATTTTTCAATATAAATTTGTGTAAGATTTTAAGTAATGTCGTTAAAAAAAGTATTGTCGTTTCAATTTTATAATTTTATAGGCGTTTTTAAGTTCTTTATTTTTTTTATTCAAGGGTGCGTGTCGATAAAATTATGAGTTTGTCACTTTTACATTAGGGATTGAGATTCGACAATATTTTTAACCTTAAAACTGAAATGTTTAACAGAACAACAATCTTGTGGATTTGCTAATTTTTACGTAGAAAAATAATTCTGAAAATGTCTCAACAACAAAAGATAAAACTATCACCGGTCAAGTTTTCGGTTTTGTGCCACAATGTTTTTTTTTTTTTTTTTTTGTGCCACAATGTTCCGAGGGAAATCTATACTAATCCAAGCCATACATTTGATAAATAAGGCCATTGCTGTTTTTTTTTTCAAAAAAGAGACCAACGCTGATTTTGTACTAAAGAAACTCGTTAACTTGTTTAGTAGGTACGTCTGAAATAAATTGATTAAATTCATAAGACATAAAAATAACTATTTTATGTATATAATTATTTACATTCTTGAATTAGTGATCTAGGGTCAATTTTCGATATAAAAATCCATTAAGCAAATAAAATGTGATTTTTTTTTTCAAAATTAATCCAAACACGGTGACATAAGCCAAAAGAATACTATCATTTTGTTAGAAGCAAATATTTAGTTCATACTTGATAAGTGATCTTTATGTATAACTGTAAAAATAAAAACCTAGATATTTCTTAGCTTGATAAAATTCATTTATTATTTATAATTAAACCGGTTTCTGAATAGAACTATAGGAAGTAAAGTCCAGCTAAGAGTTTTCGTTCCAAAATTTCAGTATTCATCTAAAGGTGACGAACTTTGGGAAACATCTTTAGGTTATAAGTGGATAGTTAATTAGAAGCTAGTTCGTTTCATATTGAGGTACATTGCTAATTATTAGTGTCTGAAACAACTCTCGTCCTCAATTTTAAGCTTCAGTATTTGCACAACAAATTAGTATTTGCACAATAAAGGAGTTTATTACACTCAAATTTGTTTTCTAATATCTTATAAGAAAAGATATTTAAATAGATTTCTTTATAAAACTATAGGAGGTGAAGTCCAGCTATAAGAATTTTGGCATTTCTCCCAAATTTGAATATTTTGAAGGTTTGGGATATATCGTTAGGTAGACTCGGTATTAGATGCTAGTTCGACTCATATCGAGGTACATTGCTGTCTTCAGTTCACTTTAAGTTATTTTGTTTTCGTGGCGTAAAGGAATTGCTTACATTCAATTTTGGTTTTCACTAATAACCGTTCTTACAGAAACCAAACGTTTATTTATAATTGATTTCTAAAAATCTATAACATTAAAACATAATTATTTTAGAATAGTTTTGCTGTAAAAAAAAGATAGAATTATTCCTGTTTTTCTACTGATAATAATTTTTTTTTTTCAAAATACCCTTAAATTTACAAAGAAATTTTGTTTATTAGAGATATTTCAGTGTTTTGTTTTTAGGATTACATGTACACCTAAATGAATTAATAAATATTGAGCATATACATATATATATATATATTTTAAAATATACTAACTTCAAAATTATATAAACATTCTAAGTTTAAATTTTTAAATTTTGGGTCTGCATATATGATAAACCTTATATAGATTAACAAAGATAATGATATCGATCAGGGAAAAAGTGGACTTAGATTTTGTATGATTTACAAGTTTAACCTGGTGTTACATGTAAAACAAATTATGGAGATTAATTCATAATTCAGATTCACTTGACAAAAGTTTTGCGGGAAAAATATTACTGGCCTAGTTGGATCAAGTTCAAATGATAATCCAGGGACATGCCTTTCAGCGGTAAGATCGTTATTGATTTTGAGAGAGACAGAAGATTCACTATGGGTATGAGGTCAAAGCATAGAAAGATCTTTGGATCCCAACTAAACCTGAGAGACCAGTTAGGCCTACAATTTGTTTATCTGCAAATGACTGTTAGTGATTACATTGATGCTGAATCAAAAGGCTAGGACGTGGAGATGCTGAAAATATTTGTGCATACAGAAGATATCCCATTGATTAGAAGCTTAGCCATAAGCCGAACCAACCAAAGAGATAGATATTGCCTGAATTTTACGAAAAGTGGACAGTACACAGTGAAGTCAGGATATAGGGTTGTCCGGAACATCCTAGAGAGAGAGAGAGACTTATGTTGTATACTCGGAACCAAACATCTCTAAGCCACAAGCCTTTGCTTGGAAAATTCATGCCCCACAGAATATTCGTCATCTGATATGGCAGTTGATAACTGGACATGTGGCTGACAAGGAACCTAACACATCGTCGTTATATGTGATGCACTGTCAAAAATATTAGAAACAATATGAATCTACTAATCATGCCATTTCTTAGTCTCCCCGAGCATTACATGCATATACCTTTTCAGCTACTCCTTCTAGCCATGATATTGTCCTAGTCTCAAGTATCTTCACAATATAGATTACCTTTTTGGGGGGGAAAAACAATATTGAAGATCTGATACTGGATAGAGATTCATATCCGTGGATAAATTTGTATCTCTGAAAAATTAGGAATGATATATAATTTAGAGGGATTTACCCGGATCCATCAGAATTAATCAGACATGAAGAAGGGGAATGTCAATCTTGGTATTGATATATCATGTTTTTACCGGTTTTCCGTGCGTCCCTGATAATCTATTCTTCTAGGATCTCTTGAATGGTATGGTTCGAGGGTTGGCCAGGAAGGTTACTATCACTTCTGGTCGATGGAAATTCTCTTCAGAATTATGGAAAGACTCTAAAGATGCTTAGCTACTCTCTAGACGCAGGATAACCCTGTGTAGTGTCTGAGATGGATCACGATAGATCACTCTACCTTATGTGAAAGATCAATGTTCTTAGGCTGAACAGAGAATGCACTGAAACGAAACAAGCAATTTGCTTAAGGGTTTTTAATAAAATTATGTGTGTTTCAACCAAAAGCGGCGACAATGATATAAAGGAAAATGAAAGCGCCAATCTTAACTACCCTGACTTAGCCAGAATGATTTGCTTTAGTCCGTTTGCTAATTGAAATTGGTTTAATATCCTAATCCTACCCAAAGTTAGTTTAAATCAATTACAAATCGAAAACACATTAAACCAATAAGCTGGTTTATCTTCTCCTTTGGCCTTTACTTCTTCCTTCTGTCTCACGACATTAGTTAAGTGCTGGATAGCCTGCTGTTGAGATTTAGCTCTTGCTCTGGTCGTTGGTCCTGTCCAGAAGTTGATTAGTTGCTCTGGTTCAGTTCTGGTCTTCTCTGAACTCAAGGTCATCTGTTTGGATTCGTCTCTATCGCCTGATACAGGTTCAATACCCTCATTCTCCTCTGACCCATCTAGTTCAGTCTCCATCTCACTTCCCGAGCTCTCCATCAGCTTCTCCTCATCAGTCAGTGACTCGTCCATGATCGTACCATCACCTCCTTCTTTAAAAGGATTTGACCTCAAATCCAGCTCATCTGCAACAAAAGGAACTATAAGTCAGATACATTAAAAGTTGAACTAATATTGTACTTCCCTTGAAGGTCAATCTGGTAGGCATCGTTGTTGATTCTCTTCAACACTTTGAATGGACCATCCAGGCGTTTGAACAACTTAGACTTCCTTTCATTAGGAAACAAATCTTTCCTCAAGTGAATCAACACAAGATCTCCTGGTTCCAGCACCAACTCCTTTCTGCCTTTGTTCTCCTTGCGCGCATACACCTTTGTTTGAGCCTCTATGTTCTTCCTAACCTGTTCATGCAAAGATCTAAAAAACTCGACCTTCTGTTGCCATCAAGATTAGCTTGTTCTTTCAGTTTTTAGAACATTAGTAAAACCTAGACTAAATCTAACTAGACAAGATCTAATGGCAATCAAAGCTCTCCGGCAACGGCGCCAAATTTGATATCACTCAAATTACCATAAGGAGTGTTTATTCTCTCTCAAATAAGAGGTCGAGTTGTAGCACTTATGGATCGAATCCACACGAGTTAGAGCGCACACTAGATCAAAATAGTTATATGATTAAGTTAGGCTAATAGTTTATAAGACAATAAATATAAATAAATCAGTAAACAAAGCATTAAATAAGATTAACAAGACAATTGTTCAGCTTGGCAGAGAGTTGTTTGATGGAATGATGGTTTGCTGGATCTAGGGTTTCTATTCAGGAAGTCGGAATTATAATGATATAGAGACTAAAGCATGATAATATAGAATTCAACAATAACAATAACCGATTAACTTTTGTCTCTTGGGTTATCTATTACTAGATCAAAGACCTTCAACTCTCATTGTCAAATCTTAGAAAGCGTCGATCGATATCTCTAGAGGAGCATCGACGGATACGCCTTTCGTCGCGTCGATCGGTATCTCTATAGGAGAATCGATCGACACGCTTCTAGTAAGCATTAAGCATAGGTTGATTACAAGTTCACTAGGGTTTGTAGATTAGCTGTCGCTTGTTTCTAGCAATCCTAGCTCTATAAGGATTTATTCAGATAAGAGACCGAGCTGTCGCTGTCGCTTGCGATAACTATTCTAAGATCAAGGTTCTAGTTCGCGACTCTAAAACACAAGCAGTAAAAACAATCCTATATTGATGAATATCACAACTTAGCAATTCTATATTTGGGGCTAATCCCTCCTAACCTATCTAAACCCTAGACTTAACAGGTGGATCTATTCAGACATGATAGTTGTCACAGAAATCATAGATGAATATATGAAATTATAATATAATAGAAACCAAAGGAGTTCCAAGAGGACTCTGAAGTAGTTCCTCTTTTCTCTACTAACTAAGAACAATGAGTAAAAGAAAGTGTAGCCATCAACAATGGCTTAGAAAACACATAAATAGGATTTCTGGTCGTCCAAGGGTATTTTGGTAACTTTGTGGTGGCTCCTGGGCTTCAGTCGGCCATAAAATATACTCGGCCCACATTCTGACATCCATGTCTATCAATGTCCAGTGTGCTGCATGGAACCGACATATATTCCTCTTCACGACAGCTTTTGAGAAGCTACTACATGCTGATGATCATCAAATACTCCATTTTAGGAATCTAGATGCATACCTCTATCTGGTGGTATATGAGATTCATCTTCAACCACAGTATAGGGAACCAAAATATTCACAGGGTCATGTATCCTCTTCACTCTTTTGTAAATCCCAACAGCTTCTTCTGCGCATATGGGTCTTAGATGTTCAGGGACAGCAAGGTATGAGGTCTCATATTTGTGCATTTTATCCCCAATCGGTTCCATCTCAACTGTGTATACTGGTAGCTCGTCCAAACATGGATGTCGATCAATGCAATCAGGTGGGTGTCGATCGATCCTATCTGGTGGGTGACGATCGATGATGTAGGGTGGGCTTAGATCGATTATGTAGGGTGGGTATCGATCGATGCCAGCTTCTAGTGAATTTCTAAATCTCTTCCCGAAGTGTACTTATCAAGCTTCATCTCCAATTCTTGTCCCAAATTTTCAGGCTGTTCGTCATCCTCTAGCTCCAAGAAATCTTCTGTGGAAACTTCTCTACTCGAATCCAAATATCCAAGTTGTTTTTATCCTTTGCCTCCAAGAAATCATCCATGGTAATTTCTATGTCCATATCTAAGGCAGGATAACAACTTGGTACACCAGTGCTCTTCTGTGTCGAGTCTGCAATGTCCTGAGGACAACTCAATTTTTCAAGGATTTCGAGTGGTGTCGATCGATAACTGGAGTTTGTGTCGATCGATGTTGAGACGCTAGTGTCGATCGATGATGAGGTGATGTTGTCGATCGATGCTGAGCTTGTGTCACTAATATCGGCTTCTTCAATTCTGCTCAACTTTCCAGATTTATGCTGATCATCACCCTCTACCATATTATGATTAACCAGATGTCCTTTTGTTCAGTTTATCCGTCTGTGTATCCTCATCTGCATGTTGAATTTGTATGTCAGGCTTCTTGATGTGAGTGCTCATGGTTTTAAATTCTCCATTCGGCTCATTGTAGACTACACCCAACATCTGACTGAATCAAGACATCAATTCCTTCTCCCGACCTTTAATCATCTGGCCCAACATATCATCAAACTTCCTCTGTCGTGTTGCTGCAGCTTCATAGAGAAATTTGCTAAGGAATGCACTTTTAATGTCCTCCCAGCATGTTAGAGATCCTGTCTGCAGTTGACTAAACCAGCTGAATGCATCTCCAGAGATAGAGTAAGAGAAGATCTTGCAGATAATGTGATCTATAGATACTTTATTCTGCTCGATTGCTGAGGCTACCTCCTCAAGCTCTTTGATATGGTGTCTGGAATCTTCATGAGGAAGACCTCATAAAGGCTCCACACTTCCCCAATCATACCATTCGCTGTTCGGATCGAAGTCGTTTATCTCAGCAACAAAAATCACATCAGGGATTACATCACCCTGAGCATTAACCAATTGTCATGCGCTGTTGCGAGTGCGACCTTCTTTGTCTCTTAGCATCTCATTCTCATCGAAGCTCAGTATGATTACTTTAACTTTCTCCAAGCAAGTGGTGTTGGTCGACCCTTGATGAATAGAAATTTCATTGGATGAACAGTGTCTAGATGAATAGTGTTTCGGTGAACAGTGCTGTGATGAACACTGTTTCGATGAAAAGTGCCGCGACGAACAGTGTCACAATGATTAATGTCAGGATGAACAGTGTCAATTGACGTTGGATGAATAGTACTTCGATGAACAGTAACCGGATGAATAGTTTCACGAGGAACAATACAGCGATGAATAGTATCGCGGTGAACAGTGTCGACTGATGCATGATGAACAATGTCGATTGATTCAGGATAAACATTGTCAATCGATGCGGGATAAACAATACCTAGATGAACAGTACCTTGATGAACAGTACCCTGATGAACAGTATCACGATGAACAGTACGTCGGTGAACAATACTTGAGTGAACAATGCACATATGAACAGTGTCTCTCAATGGATAGTACCGAGATGAACAGTATCGATCGATTCAAGATGAACAATGTCGATCGATGTAGGATGAACAGTGTTGATCGATGATTGATGAGTATTGTCGATCAACATCGGAGGAATAATGTCGAGGTGAACAGTACTCGAATGAATAGCACCGGGGTGAATGGTGTCCGGATGATCAGTGTTCAGATGAACACTACGAGTCGACACAAGATGATTAGTGTCGTTTGATGCTTGGTTCACGTTGTTGATTGATGTTGCTTGGAGGGTGTCGATCGATACTTCCATTATAGACTTACGGATAGTGCAAAAACTAGCAGACTGCTTCTTTGAAGAAGTTAAAAATCATCTCTTCATTGTTATTCATGGTACGTACCTGAAACAAAAGATTTTTTTTTTAATCCTTTTTTGAACAGTAGTAAAACCTAGACTAAATCTAACTAGATAAGATCTAATGGCGATCAAAGTTCCTCGGCAACGGTGCCAAATTTGATATCACTCAAATTATCCTAAGGAGTGATTTATACTCTCTGAAATAAGAGGTCGAGTTGAAGCACTTATGGATCAAATCCACAGAGAGCTAGGACACACACTAGATCTAAATAGTTATGCGATTAAGCTAGGCTAATAGTTTATAAGACATTAAATATAAATAAAGCAGTAAACAAGATGAACAAGACAATTGTTCAGCTTGGCAGAGAGTTGTTTGATAGAATGATTGTTTGCTAGATCTAGAGTTTCTATTCAGGAAGTCAAGATTATAATGATATAAAGACTAAAACTTAATATTATAGAACTTAACAATAACAATAACTGATTAAATTTTGTCTCTTAGGTTATCTATTACTAGATCCAAGACCTTCAACTCTCGTTGTCAAATCTTAGAAAGCGTCGATCGATGTCTCTAAAGGAGCATCGACCGATACGCCCACGTCGATCGATATCTCTATAGGAGAGTCAATCGACACGCTTCTAGTAAGCATTTAGCGCGGGTTGATTACAAGTTTACTAGGGTTTCTAGATTAGCTGTCGCTTGTTTCTACCAATCCTAGCTCAATAAAGATTTATTCAAATAAGAGATCAAGCTATCGCTTGCGCCTAACTATTCTAAGATCAATGTTCTAGTTCGCGACTCTAAAACTCAAGCAGTAAGAGCAATCCTATATTGATGAATATCACAACTTAAGAATTCTATATTTAGGGCTAATCCCTCCTAAACTATCTGAACCCTAGACCTAACAGGTGAATATATTCAGACATGATAGTTGTCACAGAAATCATAGATCAATAGATGAAATTGCAATATAATAGATATAAAAACCAAAGCGGTTCCAAGAGGACTCTGAAGGAGTTCCTCTCTTCTCTCCTAACTAAGAACAATGAGTAAAAGAAACCGTAGCCATCAACAATGGCTTAGAAAACACATAAATAAGGTTTTTGTTCGTCCAAGGGTATTTTGGTAACTTTGTGGTGGCTCCTGGGCTTTAGTCGGTCATAAAATATACTCAGTCCACATTCTGACATCCATGTTGATCTATGTGCAGTGTGCTGCATCGATCGATATACATTCCTCTTCTCTACAATTTGCTCTCGCGAGACAGACTGATCACTCTTTAGTAAAACGAACATAACTTCTGCTACATGATGTTGATTGACCTCAAAACGGTGGCATTGGAAATCTAACTTAAAGATTTAGTTTTTGTCAAACTATGGGATCAAAACTAACGGTGGGAATGTCTCCATCCATAGCTAAACATCTTACGCGTATGGGCAGTTCTGCATTTCGAAAGACTCCAAAAGGCACCAAAATCACCACTTTCCTCCAAATTGTCCATGAACCTGTAAATACTCTAAATAGACTCCAATACATAATAAATAGTATCTAAAAATCTTATATACCATAGTTAAACATGAGTAAAATCCATGGTATATCAAAAGTTAAGTTCGTTTTAGTGAATGATGGTCTGTATGATGTACGATTAGAAGCTGTCGAGGATTCAAGTTTATAAACAGAGTCCAGCGATGCCACCTGGGCGTCAAAATGGCACCCATCCTGATCAGTGCGTGACGAGTTTTATCAACTTTCATGAATTGCAGTATGGCCCAGAAGTCAACCTTATTTACAAAAAAGCACATAATGTGTTTTGACTTATATTATATGTTCCTAGACCATTATTGACGGCTAAGCTTTGTTTTATATTAAAGAGAAGAGAAGAACTCCTTCAGAGTTTTCTTGGCACTCCCTTGATTCATTCTATGATATTTATTCAGACCATGTCTTGTTCTTCCTTGATAATGTATGAGTAGATTTCTTGTTAGATTTAGGGATTTCATGAGCTTAAAGTTAAACTGAATGTTATTGATTGCTAGGTTTTATTTATATATTTCTACACTGTGATTGTTTATCACACTAGTTTCTAGATTAATTGGGAAAGCGCGAGTGTTTTACTAATTACCTAGAATTTAGATCATAGGATAGTTGGAATAACGCGGGAATGTGACTGATTACCTGAACCTAATTCTGATGGACTAATACTTATTCTCAATGAGAGTTGGTCTAGGATTTATTTGAACATATATATCTGAATCTATTTTATTGCTTGTTTAATTCATTGAATACACATCGAGAGTTGGTATTTGATTAGAATTAGGCATATGATAGTTTATCGCAGCGTGAGTTGTACAACTTACTGTTTGCATTCGAGTTCTAGAATTGAACTTAATTAAATCATAGGCACGATTGATTTTACTTTTGATTCTATTGTAGTTTATCACAGCGAGAGTTGGATAACTTACTGTTTGCATTCGATTTCTAGAACTGAACCTAATTTAATCATAGGTACCATTGATTTTAGTTTTGACTCTATTGTCTGATAAATCCATGAATCTATGGCTTTATCCTGATAATTTATAAACCGATTTACTCTAGTTTATTTACTGTATTACATTATTTACAAACTAGCTTAATCTGATAATCAGAAGTCATTAAATGAAATATTGAGTCTCTCTGGATACGAACGTCAAGCACTAGACCGATCATCTTATTTGATAGAGGTATTCAAAGGTTAATTTGAGCATATCAAATTTGGCGTTGCCGGTTCTGATTACCATTAGAATGTGTAGGATCTAGAATAGTTTTTTTTTATAGTTTTAATTATTTCTTTTTATTTTCTTGAGTTTCAGGTGCATGCATTTCAGTACTAGAAGCAATAAGGATTTACTTGAATCTCTCAAACCTATAGCTACTGGAGCTGTAATGCACAAACTGTAAGTCTGCAAGGGTAGCGTTCGGATGACTCCACAGAAGCATCGAACGACGGTCATCGTAGAAAGAAGAGATGGCTGCTCAGAAGGTGTTGATTCAAAATGAGGCTAGAGACCTCCATGACATGGAGAGTCATATGTGCAATGAAGCATGTCAGAAAATAGATGATCAGGGCGTTGTAATCCCTGATGCGATTTCTATTGCTGAGAGGAATGAATTTGAGTTATTTGGACCCCAACTGCTATGATATAGTAGGTCAACATCCTTTACAGGGTCTCTTCAAAAAGACCCCTGAAACAACGTCGAAGGACTTGAGGATCTAGTCTCGAATACAAGCAGAATGGAGTCCCTGAAGACTATATATATACTCTGCAAGCTTTTCCTCCACTCTCTCTCTAGGGATGCATCTAGCTGGCTCAATAAACTGCAGCTAGGATCTCTAACCCACTTGGAGGACACTAAAAATGTTTTCCTCAACGAATTTCTCGATAATCCTACAGCTACTCAAAAGAGCGAAATAGAGGCTATGCCGGAACTAATCCTAGAGGGGGTCCAGAATATGGACATAGATTTCAAAGAGAAGTTGGGTCTTGTCCATATTAAGCTGGATGGGAAGATTGTAGGTTTGAACACTCATGTTAAAAAGATGGATTTAGTCTATATTAAGCCGAACGGAAAGCTTGAATCTTTGAGTCATCATGTCAAGAAGTTGGATGGCCAAGTTGCACATAGGGATGGGTTTGTCAAAATGGAAGTAGGAATCCTTTTTGGAACTAACTCCAAGGCGACCTGGTAGTGCTGTCACAGTAGGAAGTGAAAAACAACTTACCCTAAGTTTGAATAGGAGAATAATTATCGAAGATTTCTTGGAGCTAGAAGATGAAGAAGAGCCTGAGGATTTGGATCAGTAATCAACACTGAAGCAGAGCGTCGATCGACGCCCCTCAAGCGTCGACCGACGCCCTACATGAAAGAACGCAGATGCTTCACCAAAAGAGAGCATTGATCGACACCCTTCTAGCATACGCTCACTGACAGTTTGCATTATTTAGTCGGGACCGGTTGAGGAGAGAGTGTACAAGCCAGAGGTCATACACCGCTGTCCCTAAGCATCTGAAACTACATATCAGTGAAAAATAGTTGAATGGATTTCACAAGAGGGTGAAGATGATTCCTGAAGGTGTCTCCATTGAAGATGCTTAGTAGGCATACAACTTCCAGCAGTTCTTTAAGTACTCTAGAGAGACCACTGTATCATGAGGCTAGGAAACCAGCTGTAGACCTTAAGAAAGTTATAAGGCCACTTAACCATGGGAAGCTTGTGCTTTTATGCGCTATTTCTGAAGTTGAAACTCCTGTACTATCAGACAAATGAGTTCATCTAGCTTCTTACATTGAGGAGTTCATTGATGCATCTACCAGACAAAGGAGTGCATCTATCTTATGATCCATTCCCTGCAACTGTTTCTAAGACAGGATTAAGAGATAAAAGTGATGTGAAGAGCGTCCTTTTGATATCAGCGTCGATCAATGGCATATTGGCGTCACTTGACACCCCTAGGGTGTCACAGCACGCAGAGACAAAAATGATTAAGTCTAGGAGAAAGAGCAAAAAGCGGAAGAAGAAAAAGAAACACCAGATAGAAACACCAGATTTTAGTTTATTATTTTGGGATTAATGTTTGTTTTATGTGTTTTTAATTTGAGTTTTTAAAATTTTAAATGAAATAAACATTATGCTATCACTAAAACAAAATTTTTATGCTATCACTAAAACAAATTGTATTTTGAAAAAAAAAATGTATTTGACCCCTTATGTGTATGGATCCTTGGGCCATCGCCTTGCTTGTCTTTACAATTGAGCCCCTGGTGATACGTATTTCAGTCAAGTGTACATATTATTTGGAGAGAACGTAACAGGTGAAGGACATGGCGAAAAGCCATATATACAAACATCAATACTATAGACGACTAACAAGTAGGTTCATAATCGCTGTCTCCCACTCCGAGCTTTGGGAGATCTCAAATATTAGGAGAGCCTCATAATGTGGTTTTGTATTATGTATCCGTTTCTGAAAAGTAGAAACTCTCAAAATCATGATGCGTTTGTTGTAAAAAGTTTATTCTTGCTTAAATAATTTTTTCTTTTTGAGTAAATTTTACATTCAACTCAAAAATTTATAGTAAAACTAATGAGGATCTGTTCTTCATCGTTCACCGGCTCCGACCGCTTCTACAGGGCTGGAGTCGGGTTTATCTTTTTGTCTTTTCCTTTTATTTCATCCGTTCGTTTGCATATTTGATTACGGAGGTGTTAAGCTAAAGTTACAGATCTGTTTCTAGATCTGTTCGGATTTAGCTGTCTTGAGGTTGGAGCTCTGGATCCGCAAGATCAACGGCATGGTAGTGTGTCTCCTAAGATGCATGTTCCTTTTCTCTATGGTTTGGTGTCTTTGGCTTCGCTTCGACTCGATTCCTCTTCACACTTGTTTTTCAAGTATGATGTTGGTCGGAGTGTTGTGGTTCGGCTCGAGTCTGAAAGCACCAAGGTTTAGTGCTTGTGAGACAAGGAACAAGATTGGTGAGTTACACAAGTGGAGCGTTGCGTAACACATGGTGACGCGAGAAAGTAGCTGAATGGTGACGTGGCGACGAGGAAATCGTTTGAACCTGATATCTCGGAGATATGAATAACGATGGGGATTTGTATGTACCACGATATCTCAGGAGAGATATTGTGAGAGGTGTATATAACCAAATTACATTGGGTAGATTTAGGTTACGGTTTTTAGAGTTTTGACGTGCTTAAGCAAGAAGAGTGTTCTTGAGAAGCAGTCTAATAGGAGAGTATCCAGGTTGGGATAGCTTGTCCTGTGTTATTGTCGAGTGACAAGATTAGTAACTGGTCCGTCTCTAGTCGTGTGTGACTGAGTATAAATCGGATTAAACAGATCTAGAAAGATTGTTTAAAAGGTTTCTAATTAATCAAGGAAGTGTTCTTGGAAAGTTCTGTGCGTTCCTTATTTACTTATTGTCCCTGAACTTTCATTTGGTATCAGAGCAGGGAACCTCTGTGGTATCCAATACCACTAACAGGTGAAGATCCTGCGGAAATCATGGACAGTATGAAGGAACTCATCACGTTACAGAAACCAATCATGTTAGACGGTGGAAACTTTGGTCACTGGAAGGCCAGAATGAGACATGTGATCAGGGCGATTAACGAAGACGCATGGACTGCCGTTGAAGAAGGATGGTCAGCTCCCACAGTCATGATGGAAGATAAAACTCTGGGTCCAAAACCAAAGGATCAATGGACTGAAGCAGAAAAAGCTGCATCAAAATTCAATTCTAAAGCTTTGACTGTTATCTTCTCATCAGTTGATCTGGATCAATTTAAGATCATACAAGGATGCGAGTCTGCCAAGGAAGCTTGGGATACCCTGATAAATCATTTTGAAGGAAACACCAGTGTACGACGTACACGAATTAATCATCTTGCATATAGGTTCGAAAATCTGCGAATGGGAGATGATGATCCTATTGATGGTTTTATTTCCAAGATTAGCGAGATTGCTAATGAGTCTTCAGTCCTTGGTAAGAAGTACGAGGAGAAAGACTTAGTGAAGAAATTACTGAGATGCCTACCTCCTAGGTTCGATGCATACAAAGCTGTTCTAAACATTGCAGTAGACACAGATGAAATGAAGTTTGATCAGTTATCTGGGATACTGAAGGTTCACGACTTGGAAAAATCTGATCGAGCATCAAATTCTCAGAAGAGTATTGCCTTCTCTGCTGACTCTAAGGAAAGTGATAGAGTTACCAAGATTGAAGATAATCTAGGATTAATGGCTCGAAACTTCAACAAGTTTGTGAAACGCATGGAGAAAGGAACATGTCGCTCAAATAATCGTTTTCAGCGAGGGGAATCTGATCGAAGCATATCTCAATACTCAAAACAAGATGCATCAAGAACATCTAAGAAGAAGGATCTTCAGTGTCATGAGTGTGAAGGATACGGTCACTTCAAGAATGAATGTCCTCTTACTAAGAGAAAGGAGCTGAAGTGTATTGAATGTAAGGGAATTGGCCATACTAGGAGTGAGTGTTCTAACACTCTGAAGAAGGACAAATCGCTTGTGTGTTTCAGTGACTCTGAGTCTGATAATGACAGTGAGGAAGAAGAACTTCATCTGAATTTCATGGCATTAATTGGACAGGAAGATGATGAGAAATCAGAATCAGGCGATGAAGAAGATGACAACACTTTTGGTCAGGATCTTGAAACAGAGTACAAAACTCTCTTTGACAAATTTGCTGAGCTTAGCCATGAAAACTTGCAACTTCTCAAAGACAAGGCAATGTTGAAAGCACAAGTGAACATTCTGGAGCTAGAACAGCCATCGGGTCAGAGCTCTAACCTCTCAATTCTGAAGGAATCTGATCAAGAGGTTCTGTCTTTGAAACGAGCAGTGGTAGAACAAGAGAGATGTCAGAAATTGTTTGAAGTCAAGATTGAACAACTGACCAATCTACTAGCAGAAGAGATGGACAAGAGTAAACTTCTTCAGAATCAACTTGCAGAAAATCTGAAGAAAGTTAAGATGCTCACCTCAGGCACATCAACACTGGATCATCTTCTTACTATAGGACAATGTCCTAGCACCAACAGGGGTCTCGGGTATCAAGGTACCAAGTATACAGCTGAAGAGAAGGGAAAACAAGTTGTCTTTGTAAAAGAAGCTGTAGAAGAAGAGAAACCAGTATCTGCAAAACTTCCTCGAGTCAGTATCACGAGAGCTTCCACTCAGAAAGGAAAAATCACGAACTCAGTGCAGATTCCACATCAAAGAAATGCATGTCAGTTCTGTGGAAAACGAGGACATCATGTTAAGTATTGTTCCTTCCGAAGACATCAGTATGAGAGAGCTTGGAGGTTAAACCTGTGCTTCATGGAACCAACTCTCTATGGTCATGTTTGGATAGCCAAGCGAGACCTGTACCCGAACTATAAAGAAGTACAACAAGTTGTGTCACATGACGAACAAGATGAGCTACACACCAATCCAGAGACTGAAATTGTGTGCAACCTTGCACGAATACATAGTGAGGATGAGTTTGTGAGTAATGTTGCGTACACTAGTGCTGAGAGTAGCAATGCAAATGATACCCGTGGTACTTTGACAGTGGCTGCTCCAAACATATGACTGGAAAGCTGGAATTTGTCGAGAAACTTGAGCTTCTTCAAGGAGGCAAAGTCACTTTTGGAGATGGTGGTCAGGGAAGAATCCGTGGTGTTGGAGTACTGGAAAGACCAGATCTTCCTCGTCTCATAAATGTCTACCTGGTGGATGGACTCAAGGCAAATCTGATCAGTGTGAGCCAACTGTGTGATGATGGATTGGAAGTCATTTTCAACAGTAAAGAATGCAGAGCTGTTGATGCAAAAGGAAATCTAGTTCTGTATGGAGTTCGTTCAGGCAACAACTGCTACATGTGGAAACCATCACAACTGTGCTTATCTGCAAGAGAATCCAAACTTGATCTTTGGCACAAGAAGCTTAGACACATGAACACTCGTGGGCTGACAAAACTAGTGAATGCTGAGGTTGTGAGAGGAGTACCTAAGCTCAAAAAAGAAACGGATACAGTGTGTGGAGGATGCTGTCAGGGAAAGCAGATCAAGGTGCAACATAAGCAGATTTCAGAGATTCACTCTAAGCGTGTTCTTGAACTCATACACATGGATCTTATGGGTCCAATCACACCTGAGAGCATTGCTGGTAAACGCTACATTCTTGTTATGGTTGATGATTTCTCGAGATACACTTGGATCGATTTTCTGAGAAAGAAATCAGATGCACTTGAGAGCTTTCGTATCTTGGCACTGCAACTCAAACAAGTAAAAGGAGGCATTATTCAGATTAAGAGTGATCACGGAGGAGAATTTCAAAATGAACAGTTTGATAAATTCTGTCAGAGCCAAGGAATCCGTCATCAATATGCTGCTCCTAGAACTCCACAACAAAACGGGGTTATTGAAAGAAAGAACAGAACACTGCAGGAGATGGCTAGAGCAATGTTATGTGGAAACAGTGTCCCTTCTGGTTTCTGGGCAGAAGCTGTAGCTACAGCTTGTTACATAATCAATCGAGTGTACGTGAAGCCAAAGACTACGATGACACCCTATGAGATCTTCAAAGGGAAAACACCAAATTTGAGTCATATGCATGTTTTCAGATGTCTCTGTTACATATTGAACGATCAGGATCATCTAGGAAAATTTGAGGCTAAGAGTGATGTTGGAATGTTTCTTGGTTACTCTACAAACAGCTCACCTTACAGAATATTTAACCAGCGCACCAAATTTGTGGGTGATAATGTCAATGTGGTGTTTGACGACAACATAGGCTTTTATCAAGCTAAGGTGACACAAACGATTGAGTGTGTGACACAGCCTGTCAGTACATCAACTGAAACCGAGCTCAAAGATGAGTCTGGAGATGAAAATGAGCAGAACAATATCAAAGTCGATCTAGACAAAGGAAAAGTTCATCGCAATCACTCCTCATCTGATGTCATTGGTGGAGTATTTGATGAACGAGTCACCAGGACGAAAAAGATTGACTTCAAAGAGATGGTGAAGCTGGCGTTCTTCGTGGAGGAGATGAATAAAGTTGAGTGCTTCGTGTCTCTCTTTGAACCTAAGAATCTACAAGAAGCTCTTGAGGATGAGTACTGGACTGATTCAATGCACCAAGAGCTTGAACAGTTTGAACGACTTGCTGTGTGGGCATTGGTGCCAAGACCTGAAAATGTGAACATCATTGGGACAAAATGGATTCATAAAAACAAGACATATGAGGAAGGAAATGTGATCAGAAACAAGTCAAGACTTGTTGGGCAAGGATATGCTCAGATTGAAGGTGTGGATTTCGATGAGACCTTGCTCCAGTTGCTAGGCTTGAATCGATCAGACTGCTATTTGGCATGGCTTGCAGTCTTCGAATCAAACTCTATCAGAGGGACGTAAAAAGTGCTTTCTTAAATGGGATACTTCAAGAAGAGGTCTACGTCTCACAACCTAAAGGGTTTGAGGATCCACATTTTCCAGATCATGTCTACAAGCTTAAGAAAGCTCTTTATGGTCTAAAACAAGCTCCACGAGCTTGGTATGAGAGACTAACTGAGTTTCTCATTAAGGCTGGCTTTCAGCGAGGTGAAGTAGACAAAACTCTGTTCATAGGAGAGAATGGGAAGGACATCATAATCATTCAAGTCTATGTTGATGACATTATGTTCGGAAGTACCGATCAATCGATGGTGGATGAGTTTGTCAAGACAATGACGAAGGAGTTTGAGATGAGCATGGTAGGCGAACTGAGTTACTTTCTCGGTTTACAAGTCAAACAGCTCCCTGATGGCATCACGGTGTCTCAAAGTACATATGCCAAGAACCTCATCAAACGATTTGGGATGCAAACCAGCAAAATTGCTAAGACCCCGATGAGCACATCCACTAAACTTTCAAGAGACGAAGATGGAAAACCAGTTGATGAAAAGCTCTACAGAGCCATGATTGGGAGTCTGCTATATCTCACTGCAAGCAGACCAGATCTTTGCTTGAGCGTAGGAATATGTGCATGATACCAAGCTCATCCGAAGGAATCTCACATGAATGCTGTCAAACGAATAATCAAATATGTGAAAGGTACATTGGATTTTGGTCTTCATTACACTTTTGAAACTAACGTGAATCTTGCAGGCTTTTGTGATGCTGATTGGGCAGGGTGTTTAGATGACAGACACATCACGTCAGGAGGATGCTTCTTCCTAGGAAACAACATGGTGTCATGGCACAGCAAGAAGCAAAATTGTGTCTCTCTATCGACAGCCGAGGCAGAGTATATAGCCTTGGGGAGTTGTTGCACTCAACTACTCTGGATGAGACAGATGCTAGTTGATTATGGTATCATTTCGGAATCTATGCTTGTTCACTGTGATAACATGAGTGCCATAAATCTGTCTAAGAATCCTGTTCAGCATTCACGCACCAAACATGTGGATATTAGGCATCACTTTGTGAGAGAATTGGTTGAGATGAGGATTGTGATGCTTGAGCATGTGCCAACAGAAAGACAACTGGCTGATCTTTTCACAAAACCATTGGATTACAACACCTTTCTGGGTCTTAGGAAGGCGTTGGGAATCATTGACCTCTGAACAAGTTCAAATGAGAGAGTAGGATTGCTGTATATAGTTGCTGCTACCTGTAGGGATTTCATCACACAACTAAAACCTTGACTCAACAAGTTTATCTTTGATAGTTACTCGCAACGGCTCCTGATATCACACTTATCTGGTTCGATGAAGAAAGACACTCATCTTGGACTAGGATGCTGCAACATTCTACGTTTAGAGCATTGATCACTGTCTGGATTGAACAAGGAAACATTGGCGAAGGTGAGTGCCAATCAAAAGTAGGTGTGCTACATGTCCAAAACAATGAGTAACACAAGAAACTGGATACATGAGTCTTCAAAATAAAGGCCTGGAATGATGGATACTCGTGTCGGAGCAGGGTGCTATCACACTTTGACTCTGAGTTCGATCACTGTCCGGACTAGGCAGAGGAAGAATCTACCATTTGAAGTAACCCAGCCGGAGTTGGGTGTTACAACACTTACTCTCTGGACTTGATCAGTTCTTCATTAAGAATGGTAGATGACCTCTTGGTGAACCTTGAGATTATTATGGTCGTGCTGAGGAGAAGAAGTACACACCAGATACTTGCAGTGTTTCCAGACCATACATATAAGTGTTATAAAGGAGTTGAAGTTTGAGTGACAGTTTTTGGGAAATCTCGTCTGTGACAGCTACTCGGCTGAGAAATAGCTACAGACTTGGGTTGAGGTCATTGATTTACTCTTGAAATTCTTTTGATGAATACCTATGAGTCAGCAATAATGTCGGTGGTTCTTCTCTTGAACAAAGGGAACCTCTGCGTGTCGTGTCAGAATGTACAGTCTCTAATGGTTACTAATTGTCTGTTGTCCGTGTGCCTTGCTCGAAGTCCTTATCTCTCTCTGGTTCTCTTGCCTCTGTAAGTGAATGTCTTTAACACTTGGTCCAAATTTGACGGTGCTGGACCTGATTCTTTTTTTGGGGTATTATTAGAACTTATGGGCTTTTGTGTTTGTTACTAACGGCCCAATATCTGAGTTATTTATTCATAGGGTTGTCGTTAAGGACGAGGCACTTTGGTTCTCTTGCACAAATCCAACATGCAGCCGCCTCGAAGGAGTACTCGCCTAAGTCGATCTGTGAGCTCGCCGGCGAACGATGAACCAATTTGGGTTAATGCTCCAACTCCCGGTGAGTCCTCGAGGGGGAGTGAGAAGCGTGTTCGCCGTCGTCGTTCTCCATCTCCGTCCGACCCAACAGAAGTCGCCGCAGATTCTGTGTCTGAAGATGACAGCAATGGTGACAACCACACTGATGTTCCCATCGAAGAGACTCTTCTCCCAAAAAAACCCAGATACGAAGAGAGTCGAGCCATGTTTCAAGCTATGTATGAGGCTAATCCGGCGTATCTCCGTCCATCAAGACGCCCCCTCTCAGCTCGGTTTGCTACAATGGCTGCTCGTCGTAGGTACTGCATCCTCAGAGACAAAAACTTTGTGCCACAACAGCGCTTGGTTCTCTCCAACAAGAAGCTCGTAGAGGTCAGAGAAACGGTGTTCCATTCGGGTTTGATCTACACCGTGGTTGACTCCGACGCCTTTCAACCAACCGTGATTCGTGAGTTTGTCGCTAACCTGCCTGATGCTGAGGAGAGAGATGATGGTGTGGCGGTGTATCTCAGAGGATCAGTTGTTACTCTGTCTCCGGGGCTTATCAATTCACTGTACTGTATTCCTGGCTCTGAGGATGACCCAAACTGGCGCGATGAAAACATTGATAAGGTGTGTACCTTTCTGTCTGGAGGAAGAGTGAATCGCTGGGAGAACATGGCATCGAAATTTCTCACCTCGTCCAATCAAGTCCTCTACAAACTTGTGTGTGCAAATTAGCTTCCCACCATGAACTACACCTCCATGAATCAGGAACGACTCAAGTTTGTCTACATGATGTATCATCACCGAGGTTTTGACTTTGGGAAGATAGTCTACCAGCAGATTCTCTCAATGGCAAAGAAGGTTCTGACTAAGGAGTCTCGCAGGATCACCTATCCTACTCTCATTCAGCAAGTGCTTATGAGTCAGCGTGTCATACCACCGGATCCTAATGATTGTGAAGAAATGGGCTATCCCAAAGCAGTGGTCAAAGACAGAAAGGCAGGGAGAGGAACAGGAGCTGACTCCAGTCTTCCTGATCTTGCAGAAGACATTGATCGTCTCATTGCAGATCTTAAGAACGTTCGTGTTCGTCTGAGGAGTAAGAGTATCACTTCTTTTCCTGTGATCTATGACTTATGTTGTTTGATCTAAGTGTTTTTATCTGTATGTGCACCTAAGCAGGGGGATAATATGGTCCGCGTAAGGATGATGGAGAAAATGGAGGAGGAGAAGAATCTGATGAGAGTGATTCGTTCTAGTGGCTGTGTTCGCATTGTCCTAGTCTCTTATGTGTTATGATATGTTTAGTCTAACTCTCTAGTGTGTCATTTGCGGATTAGATGTGAGGCAGAATGATGTATGAACCTTCATGTGCTTGGCACTGTTCTAATAGACTAATCTATGTTTTCTCCTCTCACCTTGTTTATCACTATTGTGCGGTTGTGGTTTGGTGTGTTATCATGTTGGATGTGCAGGTTGCTTAGGGTGACACATTCAGATAAAAAGGGGGAGAATGAAAGTACCAAGGCTTAGTGCTTGTGAGACAAGGAACAAGATTGGTGAGTTACACATGCGGAGCGTTGCGTAACACATGGTGACGCGAGAAAGTAGCTGAATGGTGACATGGCGACGAGGCAATCGTTTGAACCTGATATCTCGGAGATATAAATAACGATGGGGATTTGTATGTATCACGATATCTCAGGGGAGATATTGTGAGAGGTGTATATAACCAAATTACCTTGGGTAGATTTAGGTTACGGTTTTTAGAGTTTTGACGTGCTTAAGCAAGAAGAGTGTTCTTGAGAAGCAGTCTAATAGGAGAGTATCCAGGTTGGGATAGCTTGTCCTGTGTTATTGTCGAGTGGCAAAATTAGTAACTGTCCGTCTCTAGTCGTGTGTGACTGAGTATAAATCGGATTAAACAGATCTAGGGAGATTGTTTAAAAGGTTTCTAATTAATCAAGGAAGTGTGCGTTCCTTATTTACTTATTGTCCCTGAACTTTTAGAGTCTTCGCCCTTCACTGCTTCTCAGTAGGCGTTTCCTAGTCGTCCTCGTGGTAGTCTCGACTTCGCCGTTCCGGATTGAATGTTATAGAACAAAGCATTATGTTCTCCGGTATTGAAGCTTAGGTTCTCTGTATCTAATTGCATGCACTTATTAAGTATGGGAGGTTCTTTCTTGGTTAGGTCTCTCCTGCAAAGAACCGCTTGGAGATTTGGTTTTATGTTGTTTAGGAGCATTTCTTCCTCTTCGTTTTTGATGCTGGCTCTCAATTTTTTTTTTTTTTGGTTTCTTCCTCATTTTCATTATGCATGTTGTTTAATGTTTGTGTTAAATCTGTTTCCTTTGTTTTAGTTTTGACTCCGGAGAACATGTAGTTTCTGCCGGTTTAGACTCCGAGTTAATCGGCCTTGTTTATCCAATCATGTATTCCTCCTTGTGTAATCTTGCTTGGTTAATATAATTTTCCTTTAGTGTTAAAAAAAACTAATGAGGATCTCTGGATTGGTGTCATAATTAGATGGTTAATGCCTATTTCCAGGCATTTAGATAACTATTTTTAGGCCATAAAGTTTTTTAAAAATTGAAATGTTTGGAGTCCATCAACGAAACCCATTATTCTCTCTCATAATTTTCTTTTTGAAAAAAAAAAATTGTGCCTTTGATAACGTCCATCTTGTGTGGAGTTTTTTTTTTGTTGCAAGAATTCACCAACTTAGACTTAAAAACTTTTTTTATTGCTCTCGATTATTCTTCAAAGGTGAAAATAATTCTTTTTTTTTTGTGACAACCACCGTCAGACCTTTTGATAAAATGGATCGTGGAGAATTGAGTAGAGTATTTAAAATGTTCGATAAGAATGGTGATGGGAAAATTGCAAAAAATGAGCTGAGGGATTTCTTCAAAAGTGTGGGTATCCTTGTTCCCGAGAATGAGATTAAGGAGATGATTGCAAAGATGGATGTGAATGGAGACGGGTTCATGGATATAGATGAGTTTGGGTCATTGTATCAAGAAATGATGGAAGAGAAAGAAGAAGAAGAGGACATGAGGGAGGCATTCAGAGTATTCGATCAGAACGGTGATGGTTTCATCACCGATGAAGAGTTAAGGTTGGTGCTTGCATCAATGGGTTTGAAGCAAGGAAGAACACTTGAAGGTTGCAGGAAAATGATTAGTAAGGTTGATGTTGATGGAGATGGTATGGTCAATTTTAAGGAATTTAAGCAAATGATGAGAGGTGGTGGATTTGCTGCTCTTAGCTCCAATTAAACATCATTTCTTTTTTACTCATAATAAATTTTTATTGTTTAGATATCCAACACTAGTTTATGGAACTTTAAACAATAAGGAGAGTGTATTTGATCAAGAAAGTAGAATGATCTGCATTAAATGAAATGTCTGATGTTGCGTTTTAAACAACACTATTTTTTTGTTCAATGAGTTGTCATTTAAAATTCTATTAGTTTACTGACTGATACTTCAAAATTTTCAGGCATATTTTTCTCAAGTGTAGAAGATTTTTTGTTTCTTTTTTTTTGGGTATGAATGAATTAAGTAATAATGAACAATTAACGTGTTTATTTGGAAATGAAGCACTTATGTGCCTAATATTTGTAATCTTCTTAAGCCTTTGTTCAAAAAAAAATATTTGTAATCTTCTTGAGTTGGGACAAAATCATGTTCAATAAGAAATAGATGATAATCTGCACTTTGCGCGGTGTAGATCCTAAAATCTACAATAAGTATCTGATTTTGTAATTTAAAGCGGGGAATGAAAAAAATGTGAGCAACAATATCCTTAGAACACAACGATGTAATCGGAAATCAGTTGACAAAAATGGACTTTTATTGAGTAAGAGATAGGTTACAATGAACGAAAACGAGATTCAATACTACAAAGGAAATCGAATAAAGAACCGATCTAAAGCGGTGTGAATCGAAGTCGATGTGTATTGAGTGCTCTCTCTAGGTTTTTCACGTGTTATCCTCCTTAACCTTTCCTCTTCTTTTATAGATGTTTCGTTCCGCGATTTTCGCAACTTCTCCCTTCATCTCCGGACTCGGAGACTCCTTCTCGAGCTCGCATACTTGCTATGGGCTCTTTACTAGCTGCCCATATCTTAGTCTCGGCCCATTAAAAGAAGTGTCCGAAATTGGTTCCAACATTTGTCCCCCAGTCTTTTGTCCGTTAAGCAAAAGGGAAAGAGGTGGTTTGGTTAGACCTGATTTTGTTATTAAAAACCGATTCAATTCTGGTTCGGTTATGGAGACCCTTGCTAGCCTTTATTTTGCGTTTTTCTAGGCACATAATGATTACATGCGCTTGACCTAGGTAATTATTGATTTTATCGGGAGCAGCGATAGAGCCGTTAGGGTTAAGAAGGCCTTTAAATACTTGAGAGATTTCTTTCTTGTTTCAATTCTGATCTCCCTTCCTTCTTTCTTTCATTGTTGTTGTTCTTTCGAAACTAAATCTCGTCGAGATGACTTTGTTCTCTTCTCCTCTTCCAATGACTACAAAGGATCAGCTTGAGAATCTGTATTCTTCGTGCGGTGTCGATCGCGCCGTCGTTCTTGACCTCATTTCCGATCTCGAGTTCCTGGAGAATGTTCGAGAAGGATATTGCGGCTCCTACCTGTCTTTCTTTGAGATCTGTGGTATCTCTTTCACGATCCCGGGGCAAGTCCTCGAGATGTGATATGTGCTCAAATTACCCTAGAACAACTTTACTCTCATCAAAAGAGGTCAAGTTGTAGTACTTAGGGATCAAATCCACAAGGAGCTGGGACACACACTAGATCTTATTAGGACTAAGCTAGGTTGAAGATTTCAAAGAAAGTAAATTGCAAGTAAACTAAAACAGTGAACATGACAATTGTTCGATTGATTGATGTGGGGTATAACAGTTATGATGAAGGCGCTAGACTTAGGGTTTCTATTCAGGTAATCATGATTATAATGATATGAATGCTTATATGAAATTCTTTCATGATATTAAAGAACCCATCAATAACAATAACCGATTCCCTCTCGTTTTCTGGGTTATCTATTACTAGATCCAATGATTCACTACACGTGCAGGTCATAATCAGGAAAGCATCGATCGATATCGATGTGGACGTATCGATCGACAAGCTTTGCGTTGAATCGATCAATGTCTCTATAAGAGAATTGCTTGATGCGCCTCTAGTAAGCTTTATGTGCGGGTTGATAACAGTTCACTAGGGTTTCTAAATCTGCCCTCGCTTGTTTCTAGCAAGTCGTACCTCAGAGAAGATAGATCAGTGGATAAATCCACTAAATCATGTGTAGGTTATCTAATATGAAACAAGTATCAAGAACAATCTTCAAAGATGAATATCAACACTCAAGTATTCATATTTGGGGCTAATCCCTCATACCCTATTTGAACCCTAAACCTAACAAGATGTTTACTGAGACATAGCTAAGCAAAAAAATCATAAACATTAAATAAAACTGCATGGAATAGATAGATGAATAGAAAGTAATAGAGTACAAGAAAGCTCTAAAGAGTAACTCTATTTCTCACAACTTTGTAAAACTCTCTCTAACTCACACAAAACGGCTCTCTTGCTTCAAACACTTAAGCAAGGTATAAATATTGTAAATATTAGGTTAAAACACGTCAAGGGGTAATTTTATAATTAGATGGAGTCTTGGGCTTCAAGTCGGTTGTGACCAAACTGGGCCTCTGCATTCTTGCCATCGATCGATGTCACTGGGTGTGCATCGATCGATATGAATCTCTCTGTGTCGACCTCAAGTGCTGGTCGATATGGTCATCTCGGGTAAAATCTCTAAAGTGCTCCAAAATGCTCTAAAATCACAATCTTCTCTCCAATCTTTTCTGAACCTGTAAATATGCTATCTAGACTCCAAAATATAATAAATCTATCCTAAAACTCATATATACCATGGCTAAAATCAGGTAAAATTCATGGTATATCAACAATCCGTTAATCAGATTTTCTCTCAACCCCAGCCTTCCATTCTTGTGAAACGTAAGTGTACCATCTCTACCATTGTGCTGGAACTCGAGTTTGTCAAGTTTCCTGAAGAAATCAAGTTTCTTCTCAGGTTTGGAATATATCTGAATTGTTCAACACGGAAATTGAGCCTCTACAAGTCATCAACTTAACAGAACCAGTTCCTTTAGCCTCCAGCAAATGATTATCCCCAAGTAGAATCTGATTTTCGTTGATCTCTGTAAAGGTATCAAACCAGTCTCTTCTGGACGTCGTATGGTAGCTACACCCCGAATCAATAACCCAATTATTCCTTGGATTTAGATCAGAGACATTCAGTGCGTCAGAATACTGAAGCTTCTTTGTTACAACACCTGCTTCAGCTTGTTCCTCCATGTCAAGCTTCTTCTTTAGAGCGTAACAATCCTTTCTAAGGTGTCCCTCCTTCTTACAGTGCCAACACACCACCTTTGATCTCGACTTTGATCTACCACGATTGTTTTTCTTCGAATCGTTTCTCCATTCAGACCTTCTTATATCTTTCATGACTAATCCTTCTCCAGCTTCTTTACTACTCTAACCTCCGTCTTTCAACTCTCTTTCTTTATCATGAGCTGCTGCAATAATAGGCTCAAGAGTTATGGTGTCCTTTCCATACTTCAAAGTCTCCTCTAGCTGGTTGTATCGAGATGGTAAAGAACATAGAAGTAATATTGCTTGCACCTCATCTGTTACCATGACTCCAACGCTGCTCATATCAGACACTAGCTTCAAGAAGTCATCAATGTTGTGAATCAACAGATGTAGTATCAGTCATCTTAAAGTTATAGAACTTTAACTGCAGGAAATCCTGTTCGACAGAGACTTAGACATGTACAGCCTCTCCAACAGTGACCACATAGCTGTTGCTGTTGTGCAGTGAACATGGTCACCAACGTTCAGAACAATCAGATTCATGGCTTTCTCTAATTTTTCAACATTCGAGGGATCAATATCAACTGGTGTTGGAACAACTGCTTTTCCCTCCACCGTTTCACCATCTTCCTCCTTTGGTTCAAATTTAGCAGGCTCACGAAGTAGTTTTTCATCCTTAAGAATTTCCTTCAATCCAAGTAACCAAGATGCATGAGCATGAGAATCTTCCACAACATAAAGTTGCCAGACCCATCAAACCGATCAACATCTATCAGTGTATTAGAAATCCTAACCCGATGCTATGATACCACTTGTTGAGACCTTAATCAAGTTCAACACACGTTTAGGTTTGTTTCCTTTCGGTTCGTTTGTTAATCACTCTCTCTCTAACTAGCTTAACGTAGAAATAACAAGCAAGCAAAGAGAAGAAAAGACACATAGAAATTTAACCAGTTCAGTGCCTATCGAGCTACTCTTATGTCTGGGCCAGAAGATTCCGACATTCCACTATATGTTCGACTTCACCACTGAGCTTAGACACAAGCACGTTTTTAGCTCAATTCTGCAAGGAGAAGAAAAAGATACAAAGTTATATTCAAGTCAATCTGACTTCGAGCTTATACAATGCGCCTAGGGTAACTCCTAATCCTAATAGAATATATCTCTTTCTTTTATCCAATAGGAATGTTTCCTTATTCCTAATGTCTTTCAGTTTTGGACCAATCATATTCAACCTTTGGTAATTATACTGGTGTTTATAGATGTTCTCGTATTTTAAGAAGTATAGCTTTCCTTGCACTCTACCTCAAATTGCTCTACCGAGAAAGTAAATTGCACAGAAAAGATGATTTCTCGGTTTAGATGCAAAGAGGTTTGACAAAATATATAACTTTAAAATATTATTAAGAGACAAAGATTCCATAAAGAAGAAATTAAAGAGCTAACTCTTACCACGATTTCCGAAGTTGCAAGAAAATGTGTAACGTGAAAATGATAATATAACATTTTAAACCCACCCCCTACGAGACACAAACACACAACACTATCCCATGGAACAAAAAAAAATTTCTGACGCTGGAAGTAATGCAGAATTCAGTGATGAAGCCTAAGCTTTGCACAAGAGCTCTGACCAATTAGATCTCCAATGTTTTTTCATGTGATAGATGAAGTATTGTTACTTGGTGCAGAATCTCAGTTCAACGCTTGAAGACTATGAAACTTGGGCTTGAGATGTAACTCCTTTATCAACATAACAACTTTCTTCCAGTCAAACTGAGATGGCTATGGCTTTCTTTGCAGCACAAACATCATCTTCAACCTAAAGACATGATTACTAAATCCCATCTTATGATTTCAATCACCAGAGATATGATCTTAAATTTACAAACATGAGATCTAACCTATCCTAACCGAGTCGAATATCTGAATATCAGGGAGACGTTCAACCGTAATATCTCGAAGAGATGGTTAGATTAGGAGAGGATAAAATACATAAATACCTTTGATGAAGACGATAAGTATATGATAATTTTTAGTGAATAATGATTAAAAAATTGAGAAGTTTACTCAAACATTACATATTTTAGGACAATTGATGAGAACCATATAAATCTTTTTTTTATTCACATTTTTTATTCCAAGCGTGCCATTTTTTACGTTATGAGAAAAAACACATTTACAAGAATGCTATTACTTTTTAATGCCACCTAAGCAAAAACCCGGCGCCACGTAAGAATTTCGGTTCTGTGTTTTCATTAAGTCAGCTGTAAAGCGCAACATGCGTCGTTATGACTGAGTTAGTGTTACGTTGTGGCTGACTTAAAAAACGCGGCTGGCTTAAGTGAAAACGACTGACTTAACAAGATAAGTCAGCCGTTTGTGGCGGCAAATTTATAGAAATCTGGCTGATTTATGCGATAACGGCTGAGTTAAGTAAACGTTACAGATGACTTATACACCGGCGGTGTGATTTCTAAAAAAATTTGGCTGAGTTGTTGTTAAGACATGGCAGAGTTATGTTTCCCCGGTTGAGTTAACGAACATCGACTGGCTGAGTTATTAAATTTACGGCTGAGTTATAATTAATCAGCCGTAATTGGATGGATTAACACTAAACTCAGCTTAGTTACGGCTGGCGTAGTAGCGAAAGATAAACTACTAGAATATCATCCGTTTGACGGCTGATTTATTTGACAATACGGCTGATTTTTTTTATTTTTCATCCTAATTACGGCTGATTTATTAGCAAAAGTTTAATTACTAAAATAGTATTCACGTTTCCGCTGGCTTACATTTTACATGATGGCTCTGATTTATCAAGGTTGAGTTATATATTCGTTTTGCGGCTGAGTAACCCATTTTCCATGTCATCAGCCATGCCATCAGCCATGTCATTTACTCGGATTTGCCATGTCATCACCAAATTTACAACTCGGTTTGTCTGCATGTTCATCTTCTTCTTCGTCTTCTTTATCTGTGTTCTTCATCTTATTCTTCATCTTTCTCAGAAATCTTATGGATCCAGTAATTATTGTTTTCGTTAACTGGATTAAGAAAAACATATATATATATATTCAACGCCGACTGTAGATGGTATAGAGTGCTCTATTTAGATGAGAAGACAACCCATGAAGAATTCTCAAAGTCTGTACTCGATGATTACATATTGGATGAATTGAGGCATCAGATTCAGCTTAGCTACATGTTCTCAAATAAAACTTTGAAAAAATGACGCACAACACTCAACCAGTTTACGTCTCTAATACTCGACAATTGCAAGGTTTTCTAAACCTAAAGATAATCGAACAGCTACGTCTCTGTGTGGAGATTATGGAGAAAAAGGATGGTGAAATGAATCAGAGTTACAAAGAAAGAGATAAGAGTAAAACGTTTTTCAGTTTTAGCTCAGAAGTAGGAGTTTCAGAAGTTGAATCCAGAAGATACGAAAATTACAGTGGGTATTACGATAGTTGCAGTTTGGAGAAAGAACACGGGGATAGGGAGAATGACTGCTGTAGTAAAGTCGATGGAGAAAAACACAAAATAGGCGGAGAAGATGAAGATGGCGAAAAAACAAAGAAGATGATGAATTTGAAAGCCGATTTGATATGTACGACGACTCGGACGGTGCGTCATCCGAAGATGATAACTTCAGCTCATACGGTGAGTCTCCAGAAGAAGACGAAGATTCACCAACACTACCTCCCAAGAAGAGATATCAGAACTTGTCCATGAGTGGATCTAAAGGAAATCTGGAGCTTCTAAGGTTGGAGATGTTGTCGCTAAACCTTGCTGTAGGGCAACGATACGATAGTAAAGACGATGTTGAAAGACGACTGAAACTTCTTTCAGTGAGGGATCGATTTGATATTGATGTTAAATATACACTCCGACATTATTCATTGTTAAGTGTTGGGTTAATGGATGTCTCTGGAGAGTTCATGCTTATACACAAGGACAATCCCTGGCATTTTATGTTCATATTTATGATTCGAAACATACATGTTCTGTAACTGTGCGTTTTCTAATCGATCTAGACAAGCAACACATGATATTTTAGGAGAGTTGTACAAGGACTTCCTCGGGGACGTTGGTCCGTCCGTTCATCCTACGAATGTCAGAATAGTTATTACTATGAGTTTGGTGTAAAGGTAATTACTTTTGTTGTGGCTGGATTATTATAAAGATATGGCTGAGTTATATGAATCTTTGCGGCTGACTTATTTTGACCATGTCGCTGAGTTATTATAAAGGTAGGACTAAGTAATATTAATCTTTCCGTCTGACTTATTTAGACAATGCGGCTGAGTTATTATAACGATATGGTTGAGTTATTATTATGTCGTGGCTGAGTTACTATTACGATGTGGCTGACTTATTTAGACAATGCGGCTGAGTTATTATAATGATAGGGTTGAGTTATTATTATATTTTGTGGCTGAGTTATTATTATGATGCGCCTGAGTTATTTGTATCGTTTTTCATGTGGACAGATAGAATATTGGATATCACATCGGACGCTGAAATTTGCAAGGGAAATCAATGAAGGAACACCTGAGAGTGGGTTTGAGTACTTACCTTCTTAATTATACATGATATGAAGGAAAAATCCGGATATAATTACACGTCTTCAAATCGATGAGTTTGGAAGATTCATGTATGTGTTTGGTGCGAGCGTAAATGGGTTTTCTTTCATGCGCAAATTTGTAGTTGTCGACGGTACGTTTTTTAATGGTAAATATAAAGAGACGATTCTCACAACACTAGCTCTGGATGGTAACTTTTAGATTTTTGCAATAGCCTTTGCAGTGCTTGACACTGAAACTAATGATTTGTGCGCAACTAAAATTTTTGATTTCCAACGATGAGGGTCTTGCGATAATCTCGGATAGGCACAACTCGATAGGTTAAGCAATTGGAAATATGTATCTGTTTGCTTCTCGGGGAATTTGTACCTACCATTTATAGAAGAACATTTTTGGGACGAACAAAGGAAAATATGTATTTCGTTTGGTGAAGAAAGCGGCGAGATGCTTTAGAATGTCTGACTTTACTGCGATGTTCGAGGAGATTGAAGCGATTAATCATGAACTCCATGGCTACCTCCAAAGAGCTGATGTCCGACTGTGGGCATGTGTTCATTTTCCGGGCGAGAGGTACAATTTGATGACTACAAACATAGTGGAATAAATGACAGAGCACTCTCAAATGCTAGAGGTCAATACGCGTTATGATGACCAGATGGTTTGCTAAATGGATAGAGGATGCAACGCTTACGCGTGGTGTGAAGAAAATCCTACATGTAAGTCAACCATAACGGTATAAACTAGCCAGCCTTTAAAATTGATAAATCAGCCCTTATAATTCATAAGTCAGTCTTTACAGTTCTTGAATCAACCTTTTTGAAATATGGTTGTGTAAATGCTGCAAGATTGTTGACGGTACAAAGGATTGATGCTCATCACTCTGAAGTTACATATCGATTTTCTAGCGATTCTTTGCATGTTGTTAATTTGGTAGAGAGAAAGTGCACATGCCGGCGTTTCGAACGCGAGAAATTACCATGTTTTCATGCAATCGTAGCAGCAGAGGACATGCATGTTTGTCGTATATCTTTGTGCAGTCCGTACTATAACATCGCTTATTTGGTTAGCGCATACGCTGAATCGGTGATGCCAGTTGACTCAGATCAACCTGTTCCAGAAGTCGTGGCTAACCAACCGTGCTTGCCCTCGTCTATTCATCAACAACCAGGAAGACCTAAGAAAAATTGGATGAAATCTGTTTAAGAAGTTGCACTTTCAAACAAACGTCCTAGGAAAGAATTTTCAAGTGCGAAAACTTGTCTGATGTAAAAGTGATGTATGAATTTTTAAGTTTTTGTATTATAGTTGGGTTTATAATTTTCAAGTTTTTGTACTACGGCTGGGTTTAGGATTTTCAAGTTTTTCATTACGGTTTGGTTTAGGATTTTCAAGTTTTGTATTACGACTGAGTTTAGGATTTTCTTGTATCACGGCTGTGTTTTCATGTTTGTGTATGCCGGCCGAGTTTTGGGTTAGTTATGACCAAGTTATCGTTTATTTAAGGCTGGGTTAGACCAACCTAACTAGTAGCATTAAAGAGAAGATAATCCTTCAAAATTATCATCGTCTCGGTATTAGTTCCAGCCTTATTTTCACACGCGTAATAAAACATCAAAAAAACAAAAGGTCCCTCCAAAACCTAATTATTTTCACACGCCTAATTTATTTTCACGCCTAATTTATTTTCACATTTAAAAGTTAAATCTTAAAATTCCCGCCCATAAGATGAAACGTCCCATATTAAATTATGTTACAGCTGAGTTTCTGGTTGGATTATTTTACGGCTGAGTTTTAGGTTTTCATGATTTTTGCTTTGTTATGGCTGAGTTTTGGGTTTTCATATTTTTTACGGCTGAGTTTTGGGTTTTCATATTTTTATGACTTTATGGCTGAGTTATCGTTTTTTGCTTCGTTACGGCTGATATTTTGGTTTTATTAAGTTACGGCTGAGTTTTTGGTTTAATTAGGTTAAGGCTGAGTTTTAGGGTTTTTATTAGTCTTATGGAATTTTTATTTTTAAAATTTCTGCCGCCTGAAAAACGAAACGTCGCGATAATACACCCGTTCGAGTTCAGATAAATACGGTGTCTTATCCAACAGTAAAAATTACAACTCTCTATTTTTACGCAATTACTCTCTATCTCGAAATCAGTTTCACCCCTCTGAGATAAAATGAAATATTTCCCTGTTCTTGAAATGGCTGAAGAAATTCAGGCTTTAATGGTTGAACGAGTGGCGGGTAACTCCTTCAGGGATCTCTTCGGCCTGAGAGCTTCTTGCAAGTTAATGAAGGCGTTAGCAGAACGGCGTAGGGTATACCATTTTTTCGATGTGTTATATGTTCCCTGGGGACTTAATATTCCTCATGGGATGTTGAAAACTTGCTATGTTGACAGAAATTCGAGCACACTTTACATACATGGTGTACAGTTTTTCTACCTATTTAACCTTCAAAAAGTAGGACTTGCTCTCATGAAGTTGGCAGCAGATGCAGAATATGAGCACACTGTGTATACACACGCAATGACTCGGAAAATCTTTTGGGATGATGACTCTTAGTTTGCTCGTTTTCCAAGGGAATCAGTTGAGAGGATCAGGAAACTAGTGCGATCTGTGAAATGGGGATGAGATTTGTGGCATGATGACGAGTTCCGCGCAAAGAGAGCGGATTTCATCTCAACTGTTGTTTTCATCGTTCTACATATGTCAATGTGCTCGTCTTTTGAAGCGACAATATCTCTGCTTGTGGCACATTGATACCAGTAAGCACATTGATATGGCTGTTCTTCCGTGACTTTGAACTGATTAGCTTGATTACGGACACAAGGAACTGGTGAAGATGTATTGTATCAGAATCTTATTTTTCTATGTTCCTTGCTATGTATGAAGAACATAAATTTCATTTTTATTATGGATGAGTTTAAGTTTATTTATGCATGAGTTATTTTTAATTACGGTTGAGTTCTTGTTAATTACGGCTGAATTATATTAATATTTACGGCTGAGTTATTAAACATTATGGCTGAGTTAGAATAAACGTTGTACGGCTAAATTAAACGTACCTAAAATGTTAAGACTGAGTTAATAAACGATATGGCTGAGTTACATAAATGTTAAGGCTGAGTTAATAAACGTTTACATAAAACCTAAAGGCTGACTTATGATTACAAAACATGACTATGCAAATAAGTAGTAGTAGTAAAGTATGGCCATACCAACACCACAAACCATCACATTTCTCAAATACTGCACCTTTTCTGCCCTATCAATCTCTTTCTCCAACCGAGCAACATTAACTCTCAGATCTGACATGCTTTTGTTCATGTCACTCATCAATGATTTTCTATCTTCTACCTTTTCCACGAAGCAATCAGCCGTCCATTTGAATAAATTTCTTTGATTTCACAAACATACCAGATCTCAGAATCGCATCCAAAACATGATAAATAAAAACAAAACCTAACCTTATTATATCCTTTTGCACAACAATAGTACAATCTTCATGGATTTGTAAATGATCCAGATGTAAACATTTCAGTGAGTTCACCACACCAACACACTTTCGGCATTCCTCTATCCACATTCATATGTCGCATGTAATAGTTATCTGAGACGCTTGATGAAGAAGACATTTTCTTTGTAATTTTTAAAAATACCACATAAACGACAATATTTATTTTAAAATTACAATAAAAAATATATTATTAAATTAAAAATATATTTTTTATTAAAGTATTATTGTCTCGACATTATAAAATCCTCGATATGCGATCTAAGCCATATTTTCCACACACTTTATGCGCCATAATTAATTTACAACTCAGTCAAATCAAGAAAGAAGATATATTTAATGGTTGAGTTAGAATAAACGCTGTGGCTGAGTTATAGTAAACATTGTGCGTGAGTTAAAATAAATGTTGTGGCTGAGTTATAGTTAAAAACAAATATAATTTAAAAAATATTATTGTCTTGATATTTTAAAGGCCTTGATATTAGCTTTAAGCCGTATTTTCCACACAATTGATGCGCCATAATTAATCGACAACTCAGTCTAATCAAGAAAGACGAAACGTCCCAGTATTATTATATTTAATGGCTGAGTTATATTCTACTATCTATATTTTTACGTGGCTGAGTTATAATAAACCTTTTTGCTGAGTGATAGTGCTCAAATTACCCAGTAGAGCTTACTCTCTCAAATAAGAGGTACAGTTGTAGTACTTAGGGATCGAATCACGAGGAGCTAGGGAACCAATTAAATAAAATCTACTAATCAATCCTAGGCAAGGTTGGTTTATATGATAGAAATGAAAATAACAAATCTTAAAATGAGTAAGGCAGTTGCTCTAACTAACAATATGAAGGGTTGTTTAAATGGGATAAAGAGTGCTAGACATAGGGTTTCTATTCAGGAATGGAGATTATAATCTCTATAAATGCTTTAGTAAGTTGTTTGCATGATACTATAGATCTCAGCCGCTTAACATATGTGAATGAATCACTGGTTAAAATATCTAGATATCTGGCCACACCTTTCGCATGATGACACAGAAAAAGAGTCGGTCGATATCCTTTTGAGATATTGAGCGATACACCTTTCGCGGCGCGATCGATTTACCAGTAGGGTATCGATCGACGGCTTCTAGATCTGCCTAGGCGCGAACCGAATATGACCGCGAGGTCTCAAGGAGGAACTGTCGTTCTTCTCAACGGGAAAGAGGCATCGCTCAAATGGATAATTCAAGATAATCTAAGATCCTAGTGATCTATGTTCTAGTTAGCTATTCTAAAACAAGCATACGGTACAATCCATTTGATGAGTATCACAACTTAGCAATTATAGCTTGGGGCTAATCCCACAAACCTATTTAAACCCTAGATCTAACAAGTAGACTACTCAGACATAGCTAAACAATTCATAACAATAGATAGATGAAAGAATTGCATAGATAGAATAAAGTAGAAATACAAAAGGAGATGAGAAATCTCTCCAATCTCTCTCAAACAAATAAAACTCTAGTCTCTCTCTCACACTCTCTGCTTTGGTTGTGAAAAGCTTCAAGCTTCAAAGGGTTTCAAAACTTGCCGTCAAAAAGACTTTGCAGGAGTACTTAAGCATTTCCATTAGGTTAAAAACTCGTCAGGGGCAATCTCGTAATTTGGTGAAGTCTTGGTGAAGTAGTCGGCTAAACCATTTCGTCCTCGATATCGATCGACAACACTAAATGTGTATCGATCAATTATAATCTTCTAGTACGCGGATCTTCTCAGCTACATCGATCGACAACTCAGGATGAGTATCGACCGATTGTAATCGCAATGTTGACTTCCGACTTAGTCTTGAATGGTCAACTCGGGTGTATCATCTCTTGTACTCCAAAATGCTCCAAAACATCACTTTCTCACAAAATGCTCCTGAACCTGAAAACATACCTAACAGACTAGAAAACAGATTAAATATATAGTAAAATACTAGTATACCATGGTTAAAAACGGGTAAAATCCATGGTATATCAACTCCCCCAGACTTACTCCTTTGCTTGTCCTCAAGCAAAAACAGTAGTCTTTGGAAAAAGTTTGGAAATAGCAGGAACTCAAGGATTCAATATATTGAAGTCATCACTCTATGGGTTTGCAATTCATGTCTAAACATCCTAATCACAGAAGTTCATCATGCCTTATCCTAGCTTAGCAACTAAACTCATCTAGTCAACAACTTAGCAATTCTCATCTGACATTCCCCTCTACTAACCTCATTTCTTAACATAAAATAAAGTGCAGGCTTTACCTTGGGAGTATCGATCAAAGAACACATGGATTCAACTCAAACAAGTATCTGAACACACAGGTAGTCTTCTCTGATTCCTTTCTCCCCTCTTCTCTCTTCACTGAATCTCTTATTAGTTTCAACTTCAACAGGTTTCGATGCCACATAGGTCATCTAGTCCATCTCATTGACATTTGCATACATTCTCATAACTCATACATTTCTTGACAAAGTGTAGCGAATAATGGGGTCGCAGGAATCACTCCTACCCCTCGTTTCCACAATGTGTGATCATTCTTGAGATTTAGAATACTGGGGTCGCAGGAGACACTCCTACCCCTCTGCTTCTCAAGAAATCATTTCAATCTTTTATAACATAAACTTAGATCTCGAGATGCCGAAGAGAGCGAAGGAAGGGAACCAGAAACACACAGATTTTTTACCTTCCAGACTTGTAAGAGGATTCCAATCCAGTGATATCCCCAAGACAAGCAAATAAGTCAGTATTAGTGTTGGAGGTCAGCTTTGGTTCCTTCAAACAATCTTAGCTAGTGAATATAGATAGCAAGTTGATCCACTTTAGCATCTTTGGTACTATCTGCAATTAGTAATCTAGAATTGTGCTAAAGAGTGGTCAGACAATCAAATATAAATCCATATCAATGTTCCTATTTAATACTTATGCGAAAAATAATTTTGAAAAACATTTTAAATAAAAACAAAATAAAAACACATATTAGTAAACTCCCCCCCCCAGACTTAAATTACACTGTCCCAGTATAACATCCGGTGGTGAGGTAAATAAAATAAAACATAAAAAATATAACAAGTTAGAATGAATAAACCTGGGCGACAAGATGTCGATCGATTCGTAGTGGTATACGTCGATCGTTAGTAATGGTCGTGTGGTGTCGAGCGATATGAATGGTGAATGTCGGTCGATGGAATTATCATTCTACGTGGATCTAATAAAAACTGCAAAATAAAGTCGAAAAATAAAAGCAAAAAAATGAAAATGAAAAATAAAATAAAGAAAAAGAAAACCTAATAGTGGGTTGCCTCCCACTCAGCGCTTGGTTATAGTCATTTAGCTTGACTGTGGTAGGTGAGTGACTCATGGGGTGCAGTGGGGGGGTTTTTGTTTGCTGATGGGCAAACACTTCCCTCATCGTTGGACTCAGCAGCAGTGAAGCTTCTTGTGGCATCACCTGATCTTGTCCTTCTAGGAGATATCTTTGCTAAATCGGCTTTGATGACTTGCAACCTTCGGACCAAATCTTCTGTGTCTAACTGATGCTGATGGAAAGCAAATTTTGAATGCGCACTTAGTTCGGCATGTTGGTCTTTCGCGTGTTGGTCCTGAGTCTGTTGATCCTTGTCGGCCAAAGCGGTGGTATCGATCGATGCTACAATTGGTATGTCGGTCGCTTCGCTGGGATCACTGTCGATCGACTCCGTGTCAGATTTGTCGATCGATTCTGAATGTTGGCCTTGGTACTCAAGATTGCTCTGCATAGTGCGTATCTCATTTTTCAAGAGACCAGTAGCTCTGCAAAGATTGGTCACTCTTGCATTGAGAGTCTCCTCAATGTTATCACTTCTTTCTGTGAGTCACTCCTCCATAGAATTCATGGTTTCGTAAAGCTGATCTTTGATATCATCAACTTCTGCTGCAGACTCTCTTCGCTGGTGGTGGTTCGGTGTCGATCAATGTTGGTCGAGGCCTGTCGATCGATGCTTCGTAGCTGTCACGGAGATCAATATAAGCTTGAACAATGCTCATGTCTCTTTCTAACTTGTCCAGCTGCCGTGACATTGTGTGTTGGCATCGCAGGATAGGAGAACTGAAGAGTTCATGCTTCCTTACATACGATTTCATCCTATCTTCCAGTTCTGCGAACCTTTTGTCGATCGATGATGAAGTATATGTGTCGATCGATGAAAAAGTAGCAAGCTTAGCTTTGTCATTCTGGCGAATTGTGTCCAACTCTTTCTGTAGAAGATCGATCATCTTGCTTAACCATTCGACATTGTTGTTGAGAGGGCTGTAGACGTCTCCAATCCGTGTATTGATGTAAGCAACCTCCCATTCATCTTTCTTAGGTGATGAACATTCTGGTTGGTCCATGGATGTAGTCTTGCCGATGTCGATCGATGGTACAGGTACTCTGTCGGTCGATACTGGTGGCGTAGCCTCTTTCTCAAGCATGGTCAATATGTTTCCGAGTTTCACTCTTATCTCAGCCATATCATTATGGAAGTCTTTGTAACTGACATCCAAAGGCTGGAAAGTGTCTTCCACCAATGTGCGCATGTTTGCCTCAAGGTGCGCCTGAGCTCTCCATACATCAGTCACAATATCATCCACCTCCTCTCTACTGTAGGGCACTGGTGGTGGTGTGTATGCATGGTAAGGGCGTGTGTGTATTGGAAGTTGTAAGCAACCTCTGTGAAAAAGGGATGCTCTATCCAAAAGTCTCTTTACTTGCTCCTTGGTAACATGGATGATCTCACCATCAACTCCTCTAGCATAGCCAAACTCATCTCTGTAGACACCATATTCATCCTTAGCCTCCCACTTGAATCTCCTGGATCCATCGGTAGTGAAGGCACGTCGTCCAAACTCCAGTCGTCTGTCGGGCGATCGGACTTTCTGTCTGTCGATCGATCCTGGATAACCGCCGTCGATCGACGGTGTTGAAACAATGTCGATCGATTGTGAATGTCGAGGTGGACCGAAGTGTGGAGGAACTGGATCCTCCCTTGTGTTTGTGTTGTGGTTGTCCTGGACGTGATGTAGGATGTCTGGATGGCTACGTTGCTTTGTGAACAGGTTTTCTGGTCCATTGGCAACTTGGAGGATGTCTGCTATGTCCTTTCTGGATATGTGCAGAATTCTTCCATCCATAGCTCTTGCATAGCCATCTGTGTCCCTGAAAATTCCAAATTCGTCAGGTGTTAGTGGAACATTCCTGATATCATAAGGTTCATGAGATCTCGGTTGAGCTCTGTTGAAGGTGTCGATCGATGGGTGTGTGGTGGTGGCGATCGATGGTGCACGTCTAGCTGCACGGTTGGATCGATTGAACATGTTATTGCAGTCTTCCATTGATGAATCTCTGAATGCTGGAAGCTGCTGGGTAGAAGGTGAAAAGTTTTGAATTTTCGTGGCTTGAGTTGTCAACCTTTTATACCCATGTGTTGTCCTAATCGGTGAAATTCCGAGTTTGTCCTTTAAGTCGTCCGGGTTAATATCGATCGATATTATACTGGCAATGTCGATCGATGGACGATGTCGTTTTGCTGGATGAAGTAGATAATCGATCGATGGTGGGCGTTTGTTGTCGATCGATTGTGGTTCAAATCTGTCATCCTCCAAGTAGATTTCTCAAGCTCTCTCTTCCCAATAGTCTTCATCATATTCTTCACTGTGGTCTCCACTGCGGAAAGAGGTGGCTATGTCTACTGCAAAACTCTCATGAAATCCGCTATCCGCCCAACTCCTTATTGAGTAATCATCTTCCTTTCGGTTGGGTGGGATGGCGAAATTCGGGTAGCAATGATCTGGTAGATCGAGTTTATCATCCGGTGGGTCTCTGTCGAACGATAATCCATAGTTGTTGTCGATCTCCTCTGACTTGAATGTGTCGATCGATGACGTTAAAGTACTGTCGATCGATCCCGAGTACTCTGTCTCATACTCGACTTCACAATGACAAACTGCGATGATACCAATATCATCTTCCTATACCACTAATTTGGCTGGTGGTTTGTCAAGCTTGACAGGGTCGTAGTGGATATCTGGATCTATCATAGTCAAGCACATCATGTTGGTCTTCATGTCACATATGGCTCCTACTGTAGCCATAAATGCTCTTCCAAGTAAGAGGGAAGAGTTCCAATTTAGCTTGATGTCTAGGACATGAAAATCCACAGGGACGATAGCATCACCAATGTGCACCTCTAGGTCTTTGATGAAATCTCCAGAGTTTCTCTGAGAGTAATCCACGAAAGTAAAGATCTGTGGTGAAGGCTCTACTTGCAGGCCCAGATGGTCTGCCATGACCTTTGGTAAGATGCTGACTGATGAACCAGTGTCACATAGTGCGTGAGGAAATTCAATACCTTGTACCACACAGGGTATTGCAAACTTCCCAGGATCACTCTTCTTTAGCAAAGTAATCCTTTTCCTCATCTCTTCTCTGACGTTGTCAAACCTTCTCCTAATGTCAGTTTCAGTCTCCCTTGTTTCTCTGAAGAACATCCACAATCTCTTTGCGAAATAAACCTCCTCAAAAAGTTTCTCTGGTGGGATTCCGATAACTCTCTTAGTGAAACCATCAATCTCTTTTTCATTAGCTTCCCTCTTAAGGTTCTTAGGAATCTTCTCCTTCCGACACCGTAACCTTCTTCCTTCAGTTCCCTCTGATGTAGGTGTAGTGTCTGAAGGGTTACTAGTTATCTCGGTAGGGGTAGCTTGTGGTTTCGGTGTGGGTCTGAGTGCATTGATTCGGTTGCTGTCTATCGATGGTAGTTGCACTCGGTATATGAGAGGTGCGTGTCGATCGATAGGTGGAGAATAGGATCGATCGATACGGTTCTCTTCATTGTGTCGATCGATGAGTGGCTCGTCTCGTCGGTCGATATCTTCGTAGGTGTGGGTGGGTGGGTATGGATGAGAAGCCGTGAACTCAGCATGTGTCAATATCCTAACCGTGTTGCAGTCTGCAAGCGTATCCGGAAAAGACATCGTCGATGTCGATCGATGTGGACTAGTTGGTGTCGATCGACACCATTGTGATCCACCGAGACTTAACGAACTTTCCACTTCAAAGTCTCCTTCTTGTAGCTTCTCATGTTTCACCACTTGCCAGAAATCATCATCTATGATAGCATTGACGTGGTGTTTCCTATTTCCTTCTCCTACTTCCTTAGAAGTTCCAATCCTCCTGATAGAGTCTTCAGTCTGGACAATCTGAGTCTCAAGTTTCTAAACTTGAGTGCAGATGGTATCTATCCTCGTGGTCAGATTGTTAAAGACAGAATCAATCTTCCCATTGAAGTCTACTGTAAGCTTCTGCTGTCCTTCCAGAACTCTATCAATCATGGCATCAAACTTACTCTCTTAGGTGGGTGGCGGTGGGTGTTGGTAAGCTGAGTTGTCGTAGTTCCTTGTGTTGGTGAAGGGTTTCTGATACTGTGAACTCTGGTTGTAGTTACTCTTCTGACTACTGCCAAAGAAGTTTCTGTTTCCACTCTGGTTTCCATATCTCTGAAATCCAGTACCTCCAATGTAGTTCACATCTTCCTCTGTATCATCCTCTCTAGCCTCTCCTTCTTCAGCTGAGCAGACTGGTTGTCCCAGAAATGCATGTAAAGCATCTATCTTGGTTCTGACTTCATTCATCTGGTCTTCACCGATGGCTGCAACCGATTTCTTCTTGTCAGAGTCAGTGTTCTTGGTGCTGCTGCTATTGGCTAGGTTCTCAATAAGTTTCACAGCCTCTCTTGGATTCCTAGTGTTGAAGTTCCCCTCACTAGCAGTATCAAGAGCCATATGATACCTTAAGGCGATACCTCTGTAAAAAGTGCTTAACAGCTGCACTTCATTGAATCCATGGTGTGGACAGTCTCGCTGGAAGAACTTAAATCTGATCCACGCGTCTTTAAAAGTCTCACTAGGCTTTTGCGCGAAAGTGGCTATTTTGCTCCGTAAGTCTTCAGCGCGTGCCTCATCAAAGAAATTACGCAGGAAGGCGTTCTTGATGTCGGCCCAGGATGTCAGTGATCCTGTAGGTAGCTGCTTGAGCCAGTGCGAAGCTTCTCCAATCAGTGAGTATTTGAAGAGCTTGCAGAGTAGGTAGTCCTCGGGGACTCCATCCATACGAATAGCAGCGATAAGATCCTCGAACCTCTCCAGATGGTCCATAGGATGCTCGTGTGATTGCCCAGAATAAGGTATCTGAGACACGAGAGAGTAGTACTGAGGCTTGAGCTCGAAGTTTGGCTTCTGAATCTCTGGAAGTCGAATAGCTGATCTGTTGGTGTAGTACTCGTCTGGACGGTTATAGTCTGCCAACAATCGTGTTTGAGCTTCTCCTGTAGCCTCAGCTTCAGTTTCAGGGATTATGTTTCCATGTGCATCTAGCTTCTGACATGTTGCATTACGCAGATGACCATCTTGGTCATACAGGTTTCCATTCTCGCCCTGCGTGAGAATGACAATCGCGACCATGCTTCGCGGAGTAGTGTCGATCGATATGCGGTTAGTAGTATCGATCGATGTTGATCAGTGAACGGTATCGGTCGACGGTGCTGTCTGAGTTTCGGTCGACTGTTGAACGTGAGTATCAGTCGACGGTAATGCGGTTCCGTCGATCGATGCAGAGCATTCCAAGTGTGCAGGATCCTCTGAGAATAATAGTTGATTTCCCTTGTTGCTTCTGGTACTGCTGGGCATGTACTTGAAAAGACAAGAAAAAGAAAAAAATAAATAAGAAAGGAGGTAAAAGAAAAACCTAAGATTAATAAGATTAAATCTAATGGCGATCAAAGCTCCCCGGCAACGGCGCCAAATTTGATAGTGCTCAAATTACCCAGTAGAGCTTACTCTCTAAAATAAGAGGTACAGCTGTAGTACTTAGGGATCGAATCACGAGGAGCTAGGGAACCAATTAAATAAAATCTACTAATCAATCATAGGCAAGGTTGGTTTATATGATATAAATGAAAATAACAAATCCTAAAATGAGCAAGGCAGTTGCTCTAACTAACAATATGAGGGGTTGTTTAAATGGGATAAAGAGTGCTAGACATAGGGTTTATATTCAGGAATGGAGATTATAATCTCTATAAATGCTTTAGTAAGTTGCTTGCATGATACTATAGATCTCAGCCGCTTAACATATGTGAATGAATCACTGGTTAGAATATCTAGATCTCTGGCCACACCTTTCGCATGATGACACAGAAAAAGAGTCGGTCGATATCCTTTTGAGATATCGAGCGATACACCTTTCGCGGCGCCGATAGATTTACCAGTAGGGTATCGATCGACGGCTTCTAGATCTGCCTAGGCGCGAACCGAATATGACCGCGAGGTCTCAAGGAGGAACTGTCGTTCTTCTCAACGGGAAACAGGCATCGCTCAAATGGATAATTCAAGATAATCTAAGATCCTAGTGATCTATGTTCTAGTTAGCTACTCTAAAACAAGCATATGGTACAATCAATTTGATGAGTATCACAACTTAGCAATTATAGCTTGGGGCTAATCCCACAAACCTATTTAAACCTTAAATCTAACAAGTAGAATACTCAGACATAGCTAAACAATTCATAACAATAGATAGATGAAAGAATTGCATAGATAGAATAAAGTAGAAATACAAAAGGAGATGAGAAATCTCTCCAATCTCTCTCAAACAAATAAAACTCTAGTATCTCTCTCACACTCTCTGCTTTGGTTGTGAAAAGCTTCAAGCTTCAAAGGGGTTTCAAAACTTGCCGTCAAAAAGACTTTGCAGGAGTATTTAAGCATTTCCATTAGGTTAAAAACTCGTCGGGGGCAATCTCGTAATTTGGTGAAGTCTTGGTGAAGTAGTCGGCTAAACCATTTCGTCCTCGATATCGATCGACAACACTAAATGTGTATCGATCAATTATAATCTTCTAGTACGCGGATCTTCTCAGCTACATCGATCGACAACTCAGGATGAGTATCGACCGATTGTAATCGCAATGTTGACTTCCGACTTAGTCTTGAATGGTCAACTCGGGTGTATCATCTCTTGTACTCCAAAATGCTCCAAAACATCACTTTCTCACAAAATGCTCCTGAACCTGAAAACATACCTAACAGGCTAGAAAACAGATTAAATATATAGTAAATACTAGTATACCATGGTTAAAAACAGGTAAAATCCATGGTATATCACTGAGTTATATTAACATTTACGGCTGAGTTATAATTAAAATAAACGTTGTGACTGAGATAAAGTAAATGTTGTGGCTAAGTTATAATTAAAATAAATGTTGGCCTGAGTTATATTAACATTTATAAAGATACGTTATAATTACATTCAGAAACCGAAATTATCAGGCCCAAACTCTTCAAACATGTCGACAAGAGCAAGCCAAATGTTAGTTACCATCCATTTAGGCTTCTCGCCACCATGTGCCCAACACCTCTTCAACCACCGCATTTGAGATCGAAATAGCATTCTGGCCACCGTATTAAAATGTGTCCAGACTAGAACATTATGCCTCGGTTCCCATGTATATCTCCGCTGTATAAGAAACTATTGTTCCTTAAAATGAGCGGGAATGAACCGATATGTCAGCCACTTATGAACTCATCCTTCTCGAAGAATATATGGGATCGCCTGCGAAAGATCATGTAAAAATCTAAACCACGTAACATAGGTTTTGTCAATGTAGACATCCTGGACAGGGTTTAGAACGGGGAGGTTCTTCTGATCTGCAGCACTTAGAATGACATTCACACTGCTGGCATCCTAAATGTTGAGAGATATTTTTTCGAATGTCTCTAGAAAAAGTGTGAGAATGGATCTATATATAGAACGTCAAAGGTCGTGAGATAAAATTTCCCTAAAATTAATCAGTTAAATACAAGATCTTTTTTTCCCGCCCATAATACGAAACGTCGTTATTAAAATCCTCTTTACAGCTGAGTTATTAAACATTCACGGCTGACTTATTATTTGAGGTTTAAGGTTTACTATTTAGGGTTTAAGGTTTATTATTTAGGAATTATGGTGAATATAATAGTAAGTATAATAAAGAACACAAATTCAGTTCAAAGTAAATTGTATATGGTTTAGTGTTAATTATTTACAGTTTAGATTAACTATTTAGGGTTTAGTATTTAAGATTAGAAATTAGGGTGTATGTACCATTAGTAAAATATAATAAATAACACAAATTCAGTTGAAAGTACATTGTATATGTTTTATTTTGATTGAATTCGGCTCACACCTTCTCTATTTTTAAATGTAATGTTTTAACAAGGAACCGTTTAACTAATTGTAAAACAACATATACATCACTAGTTTTAATCGATTCTAAACTTGAAATTCAATAGAGTAGACATATTAATTTGATTGTATATACCCTTCAAAATCAATAAAGTAGACATATTCAGTTGATTAATGTATATCCATTACATTTTTTTATTTATTTTAGGGTATGTTTGAGGTATGGCTGAGTTATATTAACCGATACGACTGAGTTATATTAACCGATACTGATGAGTTATGTAAAAAAAATTGATTTTAGGGTATGTTTGAGGTATGGCTGAGTTATATTAACCGATACGGCTGAGTTCTTGAAACTGATATGGCTGATTTATGTAAAGATTTTTTGATTTTAGAGTATGTTTGAGGTATGACTGAGTTATATTAACTGATATGACTGAGATATATAAACGATAAGGCTGAGATATATAAGTGAAAGTCAAATACTAAATAAAATTTTACACTGAAAGTCAAATAAAAACTAAAATCACAACTTAAGTTAAATACAAGGGAAAGTAGAGGTTCAACCGGCCAACATATTGTTAATCGCAGCATTTCCTCCTTCATCGAGGAACTCTACTGCCATTTTCACTCGTAAACCTTGAATATTTTTATCATTATCCCATCATACGTTACACCAAGCGCTAAACATTCGACAAACTTCAACGAATATATCCCACAATCGCCAATTTGGGTGTTTTGTGGAATGTTTTTGCATCTCGTCCTTCTGAATGCAAACTGCTTTTTACTTGGTTTTCGGAGACTGGTAGGAATGAGATCATTCAACATCATATGGAGCATTTGCGTTATCGGCTTAAATGCAACTACTATTTTATACTCATTTTTGGGTGTCACCTGTCCAATGATTAGATCGTAGCAATCAACCTTCTACTTTTTCAGATCCATGTGAAACGCTACCCAGTGATCGCCTTTAACTTGAAGCACTCCGTACAAGTGATCTACATCTTCAAACAACTTCAAGTTTGTTGGAGAATCAGCAGGAAGCTCACCGTTAACTAACTCATAACCAGTGTCTTTGAACTTCATCAGATTAGGTTTTATCTTGAACTGGGTGTAATTGTGAACCTACATAGTGAGGAACAAATAGTCAATAAAGGCAATGCGCTTCGACCAAACTAGGGTGGGATCTCGCATAGACCTTCCAATGAGGACTTTGATATAGGCAGCGACATGTTACACAGAGGAGATAAACTAAGTCATCAAATAATATATAACTCAGCCATAATAGATTATATAACTCAGCCGTAATAGATATAAAACTCAGCCGTAATAGATTTTATAACTCAGCGGTAATAGAGACTTACATTATCAAACAGTCATCCATATTCTTGGTTTGGCCACGGATTTTCAGTGATGAGTATGCTGTAGAAGTCACCCTCATCATCAGCTGTTCTCAACGGTTTTTAGTTGGTTTTCGTACTGGTACTGGTTTGGGTAGAATTCTGCTTATGTGATCCATACGGTTTTCCACTTTATTCGGATCAACTGGTGCTAGAGGATCATATATAGCTGTTGAAGGCTCAACCTTCTTCCTCATGCTCGTCATTCCATTGTCTCTAATGTAAGGAAAAACTGGTGCTGAAGAAATTTCCACCAATGAACACCCTAGTGGAGATAATGGAACATTTTTCGATACTCCTTTATCCTGGCAGATCTAATCACTTCCTCTGGCTCGATATCAGACTCCAGCAACAATTCGTTCTCTTCCGCAAGAATTTCATCTGTCACATCCGCAATGGAACTGTCCTCTAGAGTCGAATCTTTACTCTTATTACATTGGCACGCGGTGGAGTAACGCCCTCCGTCTTTATCTCACCCACCTTTTGCTTCTTTAATGCAGCCTCCTTCTTCTTAGCAGCGGCTTCTTACTTCTTTAACTCAGCTTGTTTTTTTCTTAGCAGCAGCTTCTTGTTTCTTTAACTCAGCCGCTTCCTTCTTCTTTAAATCAGCCTATGCCCTTTTCGTTAATGCAGCGTCATCCTTCTGTTTTGGATTGACCCTGCACTCGCGTCTATATGCTTGACTCTTAGGTACCTTAACATCCTTAGAAGGAGAAATAATAAGGAAATCAAGATGATAAGGTTTATCAGGTGTTGCAGCACCCTTCTTTAACTCAGCCGACACCTTCTTCGCAGCAACCTCCTTTGCAGCAGCCTCATCCTTCTCCTCATCAGCTTCATCCTTCTCCGCATCACCATCTTTCATATCAGCCTCAATATTACAAAAATCTTCAACCAGATTCTTTTTCACCTCGGAAGCCTCAACAACTTTGATACTTACTCAAATTACCCTATAGCAATATTACTCTAATCAAAAGAGGCCAATTGTAGTACTTAGGGATCGAATCCACAAGGACCTGAGGAATCAATAGATCTTATTGTAACTAAGCTAGGCTGAAGATTATTAATTGCAGTGAAATAAAAGTAAACAAGGAAACTGGTTTGAGCAGGACAATTACTCAAGATGATTGGATGGATTTAAACTAGTGTGATTTAAAAGAGTTAGATCTAAGGCTACTATTCAGGTTAACAGGATTATAGAGGTATGATTCCTATGTGAGATGCTTGCATGATATTAAAGAACCCAACTAAGCAATAGCCCGACTTTCGTTGCGACCATCTAATAATTAGAACCGATGAACACACCCCTGGCGAGTCATAGATTAAGGTATCGATCGATACATTGTCGCATGTATCGATCGACTTGATGTCGCATGTATCTATCGATATGTTGTCGCATGTATTTGATTGTCATTTACCCCGCGTCTAACGACCGATCACTCTATAGGAGTATCGATCGATGCGCTACTAGTAAGCTTTACCGTGCGTACGTTGAATACAGTTCACCAAGCAATCACCCAGTCAGCTGTCGCTTGTTCTAAGTGAATTGCTGGCTCAAAGAAGATAGATCCAAAGATTATATCTTTGTATTCATGTGTAGGTTAGCTACTCCTACACAAGCATTATGCATGATCTTCTAAGATGAATATCACATGCTCAGGTAATCATATTTTGGGCTAATCCCTCATACCTATTTGAATCCTAAATCTAACAAAGGTGTCTACTCAGACATAGCCAAGTAAGACATAGACAAAATCATAAAAATCTTCATAAATAGATAGATAAATAAATGGTGTTCAAGAACGCTTTCATTTGATAACTCTTTCTCACACCAAAACTATGAAACTAAAAAGCTATTGTAAAAATCGTTGTCTGCCAAAACACATAGGCAAGACTTTAAATACTTAGAATAATTAGGTTAAAACACGCCAGGGGCATTATGGTAAATAGATGGTGTATTCGGCTTCAAGTCGGTTGTGACTAAATCCGGGCTACTGTGGTTAAGTGTCGATCGACAGCACTGAGTGTGCAACGATTGACGCGCGTCTCTCCTTTTCGACCGTTAGTGGTCGGTACTGTCCTTTTCGGGTGTAAACTCTAAAATGCTCCAAAATGCTCCAAAATCATCATCTTTCTTCCATTAGCTCCTGAACTTATAATTATGCAATATAGATCCAAGAATGGATAGAATATATCCTAAAATACCAATATACCATGACTAAAAGTGGATCAAAATCATGGTATATCAACTCCCCAGACTTACCTTTTGCTTGTTCTCAAGCAAAAACAACTGGTAGTCTTGGAAAATGTTTGAAAACAGTAGGAACTCAATATGTCTATCATTCAAAATCATATCTTTCTAGTAAAGCAATCGAAATTATAGACATCCTAATCACAAAAGTGCATTATACCATATCCTAATCTAGCAACCAAGTTCTCCTAGCCAGCAACTTAACCAATCATTTCTAAGATTCTTTCTACTAACCTCATTTCTTGCATAAAATAAAAGTGTAGCTTTATCTTGGGAGTACCGATCACAGGATGCAAAAATGATCAAACAGTATCTGGACATGTATGTAAACAGTAGTTCCTATTCTTTCTCTCTTCTAATTTCTCTCTCAGTCAATTTATTGACCAAGATTGGACAGGCTTCCATGAATCAAGCTTTATTGACCAAATCCTATTCACTTCTTTTTGACCTATATCCTAGGATTTATATGAAGTAAGCCTTAATGGTTATAGCCACAAAGTCCTGTTCAAATCCCTTACCTATAGAATTCTTGTGAATCAAGCCTTAATGGTTGTTGTCACCAAGTCCTGTTCGAATTCTTTTCCTAATAAAATCTAAATAAATATCTTTTCTCTTTTTTTTTCTATTCTACTCTATCCTAAAATTTCGAAATTGAGAAAGAAAGATGTAAATATTCAAGGCTTTTCCTTCCAGACTTTTTTGAAGAATCCGATCCCATGTATACCAAGCACCAAGACAAGCAGGTGATGTCAGTATTAGGTTGGAGGTCAGCTTTGGTTCCTTCCAACAATCTCAGTAAGTGCAAACTTAGTAGACACGTTGATCCACTTTAGTATCTCTAGCACTTCCGTAATCAGTAAATCTAAAACTGGTCTAGAAAATGATAAGCTAATATCAATAAAAATATTGTCCCCTTCTTGACTCAATAAAAACTTTTTTGAAAACATTTTTATAAAAACTCAAAATAATAGATAATCATTAGTAAACCCCCAGACTTAAATTACACTGTCCTCAGTGTAAAACAATAAGAGTTTATAAAAACATAAGTATAAGTAATGAATTGAACAAGTTAGAACGTTATACCTGACCGATACCATATTGATCGATGTAGATGAAAGACTGTCGATCGTGGCAGATGTAGTGATATCGATCGATGTCGACTTGATCGCGTCGGTCGATGGAGAAGGTAAACGTGTACTTGGATCTTTTTTTGTAGACCTGCATAAAATAATCACGAAAATAAGCAGTAAACATAATTAATAATAATAAAAATACCTAATAGTGGGTTGCCTCCCAGTCAGCGATTTCTTATAGTCATTTATCTTGACTTTGCAGGTTGAATGACTTAGTGGTGGTAGGAGCAGTTGTTTGCTGGTGGGGAAACATCTCCTTTTTCTGTGGACTGAGTTGCAGTGAAAGTTCTTGTGGCTTCATCTGATCTAGTCCACTTCTGGTGCATATCTGCTAAGTCTGCTTTAATAACTTGTAACCTCATGTCTAAGTCTTCCATGTTGAACTGATGATGGTGGTGATCATATGTTGAATCCTCGGACAGTTCTTCAGGTTGTTTGGGTAGCACACTGTCCGTGGTGGTTTCTTGTCGAACTGCTGGTGTATCAATATCGATCGATGCATATCCTGCTGCGTCGATCGCTTTCCAAGTACCATCGCCGTTTGATACGTATATCGTTTTGTTGGTCGACTCAGGATGGCGAGCTGCAAGTTGACGCTGAATGTCTTTGACCTCCTTATCTAAATTCTCTGTCTTTGAATTCAGGGTAGAGATGTTGCAATCGAAGGAAAAGTAGATTTTATCAAATCCCTTGTAGTAGTCATCCTCCCTGTACTTTAAGGTGTCATATATCTCGGCAATCATCATTGAGTGGATGGTAGGCGCTGTCAAGTTTGCACTTGAAATCATTCATTGAATCATAATGAATAGTGTAGATCTCATTCAGATTCTCATCCATCTCTTCTTTGATGTAGGCAACTGGATCTGAAGGTATAGTTGTAGTAAATCTCTCTCGATGCTCTGGTAGGCATATGAAAGATGGCTCATGCAGGGAACCTCTTTGCAAGATATCTCCAATGTGGGATGAGTATATTGGAATAACTTGTCCTTTAAGGTTTCGCGGACGTCCATACATATCCCTGTATATGCCATACTTATCCTTTTCTTCTTTTAATTCGGGAGGAATCTCATCGATCGATGCAGATGCATATCTGTCGATCGATTCTGATGCTTCCAGTTGATAGATGTAGTTGAATTACGGGTTTCTTCCACAGGCTATTGCATAATCTTCATCAGCTATATGCTTCTAATAGACTGGATCCGAGACTTGCTTAGTGAATAGGTTGTTCGGTCCATTGGTCATGGCAAGAATGTCTGTGATATCTTCTTTGGATACTTGCAGAATGCGTCCATCCATAGATCTTGCATTGCCTTCTGGGTCCCTGAAAATACCAAACTCATATGGTGTTAGAAAATCACGATCTAACTTAGCATTAGTAATAGAATCGGGTGGTAAGGGTTGAGTATCGATCGATTCGGATGAGCGCTCGGCGATCGATTTCGTGTTGTGTAGCTGATGGGGAAGTCTGCAACTGATTGCTTCTCCATTAAGGTTGGAAGGTGGCTGATGCATCTTGATTGTTTCTAGGGTGTGAGAAATAACTTCTACCCCATGGCTTCTTTTATAGTGCTCCATATCTCCTACTTTTTTGGAGTTTCCTTTTTCGAAATTTCCAATTTTTTCCATGTCGGTTTGACTAGTATCGATCGATACACAAGTAGTTGTGTCGATCGATTTTTCCCTGGGATTGTCCTCGACTTGGACTGATATCGATCGATGTTGACGGTGATGCGTCGCTCGATTCGGGTAGCATGGTTCCATGTGGTGTAGATCCATATCTGGTGAGAACTCCTTGTTGATTTGTAGCTCTTGCTTCCTTATGGTTCTCTTCATGTTCTTCCTCGTGTTGGGAAGGTGTAGTAGCTTCTAGGTGTTAAAGTTTCCTTCACTAGCTGTATCTAGAGCTGTCTGGTAGACCAGATCTAATCCTCTGAAGAAAGTGATTAGTAGCTGCACTTGGTTGAATCCATGGTGTGGGCAATCTCTCAAATAGGTCTTGAAACGGACCCAACAGCGTCTGAAAGGTTCTGCAGTCTTCTGCTTAAAGGTAGCAATCTTAGTCATCAAGTCTTTTGCGCGTGCCTCATCAAAGAAGTTGATCAAGAAAGCATTCTCGATGTCATTCCAAGATGTAAGAGATCATGGTGATAGTTGCTTGAGCCATTGCAAAGCTTCTCCAGTAAGAAAGTGCTTGAAAAGGTTGCAAAGTAGATAATCAGCTGGTACTTCATTGGCTTTGACAACTGATATGAGATCCTCGTACCTCTCTAGATAATCCATAGGATGCTCATTAGGTGCTCCACTATAGGGTATTTGTCCTACAAGTGTGTAGTAGATAGGCTTCACCTCAAAATCAGTCCTCTGAATCTCTGGAGGGCGGACTGCAGATCTGTTGGCATAGTATTGATCTGGACGGTTGTAGTCAGCCAGTGATCTGTTTCTGGGGGCCTCTTCTGCAGCTTGAGCAGCAGCAGCAGCTACTTCAGCTTCTAGATAAGAGATTGCAACCCCCTGATCATTAATCTTTTGACATGTTGTATTACGCAGGTGACCATCTTGGTCACGCAGGCTTCCATGTTCGTCCGCTCGGAGTATCAAAGTCGCGACCATGTTCTGAGTATCGATCGATGCGCGAGATGCGGTATCGGTCGATGTCGGATGAAAGGTGTGAGTCGACAGATACTGAAAAGTATCGGTCGATGTGGATGGAATAGTATCGATCGATGTCAGAGTGAAATCGATCGATGTCGGTGAACTGGTATCGGTCGGCAGTGACTGAAACTCAGTAGACGGTTGGTGATGAGAATCGGTCAATGCACAGGTAGGTGTATCGATCGATGCGGAACATATCTGTTTGCGGATTGAGCGTTCTAAAGCAGCGGGGTCAGCAGACAATAATTCCTTGTTTTCCTAGCTTCTGGTTATGCTGGGCATGCACCTGAAAAGAAAAGAAAGAAAAATTTATCAGTGACAAAAGTAACAAAAAATAAAACCTAGACTTAAATAAAATCTAATGACGATCAAAGCTCCTCTGCAACGGCGCCAAATTTGATACTTGCTCAAATTACCCTATAGCATTATTACTCTCTTCAAAAGAGGTCAATTGTAGTACTTAGGTATCGAATCCACAAGGAGCTGAGGAATCAATAGATCTTATTGTAACTAAGCTAGGCTGAATATTATTAATTGCACTGAAATAAAAGTAAACAAGGAAACTGGTTTGAGCAGGACAATTACTCAAGATAATTGGATGGATTTAAACTAGTATGATTTAAAAGAGTTAGATCTAAGGTTACTATTCAAGTTATCAGGATTATAGATGTATGATTCCGATGTGAGATGCTTGCATGATACTAAAGAACCCAACTAAGAAATAGCACAACTGTCGTTGTGACCGTCTAATAACTACAACCGATGAACACACCCCTGGCGAGTCATAGATTAAGGTATCGATCGATATGCTGTTGCATGTATCGATCGACTTGATGTCGCATGTATCGATCGATATGCTGTCGCATGTATCGATTGTCATTTACCCCGCGTCTATCGATCGATCACTCTATAAGAGTATCGATCGATGCGCTACTAGTAAGCTTTACCGTGCGTACGTTGAATACAGTTAACCAAGCAATCACCCAGTCAGCTGTCGCTTGTTCTAAGTGAATTGCTGGCTCAAAGAAGATAGATCCAAGGATTATATCTTTGTATTCATGTGTAGGTTAGCTACTCCTACACAAGCATTATGCATAATCTTCTAAGATGAATATCACATGCTCGAGTAATCATATTTTGGGCTAATCCCTCATACCTATTTGAACCATAAATCTAACAAAGGTGTCTACTTAGACATAGCCAAGTAAGAAATAGACAAAATCATAAAAAGCTTCGTAAATAGATAGATAAATAAATAGTGTTCAAGAACGCTCTCAATTTGACAACTCTCTCTCTCTCTCACCAAAACTATGAAACTAAAAAGCTATTGTAAGAACCGTTGTCTGCCAAAACACATAGACAAGACTTTAAATACTTAGAATAATTAGGTTAAAACACGTCAGGGACATTATGGTAAATAGATGGTGTCTTGGGCTTCAAGTCGGCTGTGACCAAATCCGGGCTTCTGCGGTTAAGTGTCGATCGACAGCACTGAGTGTGCATCGATTGACGCGCGTCTCTCTTTATCGACCTTGAGTGGTCGATACGGTCCTTCTCGGGTGTAAACTCTAAAATGCTCCAAAATCATCATCTTTCTTCCATTAGCTCATGAACCTATAAATATGCAATATAGACCAAAAATGGATAGAATATATCCTAAAATACCAATATACCATGAATAAAAGTGGGTCAAAATCATGGTATATCAAACTTCATCTTTCAGATTCAGTTTAACCCTCAAACCTTTGGCATTGGCCTTAGCAACCTCCTTCGCCAAATAATTTTCCGCCCCCATATCTTTACCACTAGGGGTTTTTTCTACCGTTTCTAGTGGACTATTAACGGACTTCTCAGGTAAAGTCTGTGGTACAGTTTGTGGCGAGGGTAAAGATATATGGTGAGGGTAGTTGCCAATGAAGCTTTCACCTACGCCCAGAACTTTCAGACGCTAATTCACAATATCATCAATGGTTTTCTGGGCTAACTCACCAAAGTTGGAATCGTAGGCGTTTAACCGCGAGTAAATCGCAGTAAATCGACCTTCATACTAATCATTTTTCTGAAAATATTATCCAGAGTACTCATTATGCTCCTCAGTGTTGCATTGTTCACCAAATCTTCCTTACCTTCCTTCTCGTTAGAATCATTTTCCGTTGCAACAGCTTTATTTTCTCCGGTGTTCACTTTCTTTTGTTTTTTAACTTTCTTCTACTTCTTAGTGGGTGGCTCAGCTTCTGGCAAAACTCCACCATTCATTCTTTTCTTCTCCTTCATGCCTCTTCACTTCTCAAAAATCTCTAAAAAATCTATCTGCATGTATGTACAGGGGCGGATGTAGTGCAGTGGAAATGGGGTCAGATGACCCCATTTATTTTTAAAAATTATGTATTTTGTCTATTTAAATTATTTTATGACCCCATTAAAACAATTTAGATGACCCCATAAAAAACAAATCCTGAAACAAAAACATAATTAATGCATAAATCATCATTTTTAACAAACAAAAAAACTATTTGGTAAATATTTTTAAATTAAAAACATGAATAAGTATAAATATATTTTATATTTTAAAATTTTATTAAAAATCGACCCCATTTAAAAAGATTTCTGGCTCCGCCACTGTGTATGTATGTTATCAAGTTAATGAGTTGTGGGTCATCAGTTTCACCTGGCCATTGAGAAAATATCTCTTCAACTCATTCCTTCATAACCATTTTCCTAACACACACCTGCAACATGAACGCATAACTCAGCCATCAATTATAATAATTCAGTCATCAAATAACTCATAACTTAGCCACCAAAAACACATAACTAAGCCATCAATTATAATAATTCAGTCATCAAATTACTCATAACTCAGCCACCAAATAACCCATAACTCAGCCATCAATTATAATAACTCATAACTCAGGCAACAATTACTTAATAACTCAGCCATCAAATACGAATAACTCAGCCTTCTAAACTCAACTCAGCGTTAAACCTTACCTCGCCATGCTCTCTGATCTCCTCAGAGAACATAGTAGCAAAGCTTGCACGTGTACACATTCCACCCCATCGCAAAAGCGGAATGTCTTCATAATTGACCACTCTCCCAAACCGCTTTCCAAAGCAAGTGACAAATTCATAGGCCCAAACCAATAACACGTCCTTCATGCCGTTTATTGTGTATGACCTTCCTTGTGGATTCAACATTTTAATAGAGTCAACAATAACTTCATATGCAGTCCGACCCCATGAATACGACATCATGGCTTTATCGTCGAATACTCTTTTTGCACTTTCAAATTGGATCCTAGAATTATGATGCAAAGCATAGAGTCTCATGGCTTGAAGAAGTAACAGCTCTAACCATTTACGCTTTTCAAAATTCCAAGATGGACAGACCTCTAATACTGCCTTCAGTTCATCTAAATTCGGTCCCACCCAAGCGGCACTTTCAAATCCTCCCAAAACGCTTTGTATTGGTCTGGTTCAATACTTTCCGTTGGCATTGGATCTGTCTTTAACCTTGTGATCTCTCCAAACTCGTGTAAGTCAAACCTGATAGTTTGATCAACAATGAGACTCCAAATCTCCTTCTTATATACTCGCAGTTGTCTACATAGTAGATAGTGTACGGTTCTACCAGACACTACATTTTTGCGTCCAGCTAGCTTAGCAAATACACCGAGAGAAGAGTTATCTAGTTCTGCCCACACATCACGCCCTATTGTTTCTCTAACGTGATGGAATTTTCCTGAATGAAAATTTTGTATAATCTCTTTAGCTTTTAGATTAGAAGACCCTTCAGGGTAAAGTCTTGGAGGATAATTTGGTGATTGAGCTTCAGAAAAATTCATCTCATCATATCAACGAAAAATAACTCAGCCGCAACATAAACATAACTCAGACAAAACATAATATATAACTCAGCCGCAATATAAACATAACTCAGACAAAACATAATATATAAATAAGCCAAAACATAATATATAACTCAGCTGCAACATAAACATAACTCAGCCGTAACATAATATAACTCAGCCCGTCAGACGAAATATAATATATAACTCAGCCGTAACCCAATATATAACTCAGTCACAGCGTAAATCAAATTCATCAAATCAAACGCAGCCAAAACATAATATATAATCAGCCAGAACATAGCAGAGATGACGACTTCGTAGATACGATTTCGGCAAAGATGATTTCGTAGAAATGAAATGATTGGAGACGACGATTTTGGTTAAACGATATCGAAAAAAGTTAAGAAAGAAGACATTTACTTCGAGGCAGTAACACTATGTCGACTTCTTCGTCTGAGACATAAGTACAAGAAAGAAAATTGTGTTGTGTTTTTTTGTAACCATAATAGATTGTGAGAGACGGTCGAGTTAGTGTCTGATGTGGATTCTTAATATGTGACGTGGATTTATTGTTTAAAATTAATCTCAATTAAAAGAATCTAACCAAGAGTTTTAATTGTAACTAGATTTTGACCCGCCCTTTGAGAGGGCGGGTATATTTTATTTTTTAGTTTTTTTCTAGAAATTTAATTTTTATGTTTTTTTTAATCATATATGTGTATACCATTTTAAAAAATTATTAGTAAAAAGTTTTGATACTTTTATTGAATTTGTGATGTTACATATCTATACACTTGTATCTAGTGTTTTGAAACCCGAACCGGATCAGCAGTTAAATAGATAAATCCGGTTATCATGTATGTAATCCGGTTTGAGTTTTATGAAAAAAATATTATTTAGTAATCCAGTAAAACCTACAAAAACCTGCTAAAACTTAGGACCCAACTACCAGTTAAACAACGGGTTGAACCAATACGTAATTTTTTATCATTAATTTTTAGTTATATTGTTAGAATATGTTTGTATTCTAATTAGGAAATTAAATTTTTAGTTTTTATAAAAATATATGATATGATTTTATATATTAAATAAGACCCAGAACACGGCCTACCGGTTAAACCATTGGTTGAACCAATACGCATTTTTTTTTAGTTCTATTATTAGAATCTGTTTGTATTCTGATTAGGAAGTTAAATTTTTTAGTTTTCATAAAAAAGATGATATGATATTATGGATCTATTAACAAAACTAATTGTTTGATTTGAATTAGTTTATTTTTGTTATCGGTTAGCTATTATAATTTTATAATAGTCCACAGTATATATATATATGTTGTAAAATATAATAAAAGAAAATTCACAAGAAACATGCGTTACTAATTGGTACGAAAAAATAATTTATATTATTTTCTCACCCGTTAATACAACATATTTGTTATCATCCTTCTCTATGTTGTAAAATATAAATAAAAACATCTTCAACTTCTTTTTGCAGTTACATTAAGATAACATTTTTAGCGTTTTGCAATGATCACAAAACGTTATAACTTGATTCAAAAATTGTTCCACACTTTTAAAATTAAAAAATGACTTCGGATAATATTTGCAGTTGCAGATGGTTGTAGATAAATAAATGTAACAATATTTTCTAAAAGTATTTTAAATTTTAAAATTTAAATGTTATAAATAAATATATTATAAAATTCATTTTATATTTTAATTTATATTCACTAACAATATTATAACTTATTATAAAAAATAACAAAGAATATTCACTATAATTTGAAGTATTAATATTTATGTTGCTGAAGATATGTAATTTAAATTGTGTAATCCAATTTCTTAAGGTTATTAGACTTATCAAAGTTTTCAGGTTTCTTAACGACATAAAAAACAAAGCCTATATTAAAGTTCATAACCCAATTTGTTTTAATCAATTTACGATTTAGTTGTATCAATATTAGGGTGATATGAATTTTTAGATATGATGATATAGCATTACATAAGAAAAGTATGTTATTGACAGTTTTACTTATTAATTATTGTTAGGAGATCCCTACTATTAAGGAACTAAATTAGTGGTTACCAAATATATATTTAGATACATTTACAAAATATTATCGTTTATTTTTATAAGTACGTATTATGTGATTATTTTATTGGACAAAACATATATCAATAGGTCATGTTTCTAATTCAATAGTATTGATGCTAGAATAAAAAGATGTCAATTCGTTTAGTAATGTTTTGTGGGAAGTAATTTGGATAAAAATGTATATGGCCCACATTTGTTGGTATAGTTTTAAATGACTAAAAGAATCATGGAATCTTAAATATCTAACAGATCTTCTAATAATACAAATATATTGTTTTTGTTTTAAAATAATTAAAATGGTTTATAACTAATAAAAGTAATGGCACAGAATGGTTAATAACTAATAAAAGTAATGGCACAAAATGATTTAATTATGATAAAAAGAATATACTTAAAATAATTCAGTGGCACAGAATGGTAAATAATCTTGAAACAGAAGCACACCTCGAAAAAGAACATTATGTTTTAATAAGTATTGATGATTTTTGTAAAACAAAATTCACAGTGTGGTTCCTCAAACATGTCAAACATATCATAAGCACTAAGTCAAACAATAAGTCTTACAAAAATTTATAAGGCTAAATAATAATTGTATATAGTAGAATTATGCTTTTATGGTTTGTATAGTTAGGAATACATGCTTTCGACACACACATTAATAATTGTGTTATAGAGTTCAGTTTATTTTTTTTGGCATAAGTAATGTTGATAAATGCTGTTGCATTGTTATTGGCCAACATATTCTTCATTATTATTGGTTTATTATGCAGTTCAAATTTATTTAATAATATTAATGTTAATATAAAAAAGGACATAGCAATGTTAGTAACTTCAAAAAGAAATGGCAAAATTTTAGTAGGGATTCTAGTTTTATAGATTAGATACTAAGAGAATGGTAATAGGGAAAATAAAAGTTTATTAATATAACAGTATTAGTTTATTTTTGTTATTGATAATTTATTATATTTTGGTATTTTTATTTAATTTTAACTTAAAATTTTAAATTTATTGTAATTTCTATTTAGTTATTTATTATCTTAATTTTTAGCTAAAGTTCTAATTTGGTATTAAAATTAGTTAAATAATTTATTTTCATGGTAAACAAAAATTGAAATTAAAATAAATTTTAATTAAATAAAACATGATTTCCTTGTGTATGATGTTTTCTGTTTTCTTCTTCATTTGTTCTCTTGTTTAAACATTTATGAACAACATGTTAGTTATAAGTCGCTAACAAACAATATATATACGAAAAGAAAAACATATCTTATACATAGTATTTTTTTTAAAACCTTTCAAAGTATATAAATTATGAAGATAGATAACATTACACGTCTCTCAAGTCCCCTACTTTTATATTGGGGTTGATGTTTGCCTGAGATATCAAAAGTGTTTGTCACTTGAAGATCTCTTGTAACAACAATATAACCATTAATTAGATTTATTGTATAACAAATAGAATATAGAAAACAATATGAATGAGATTTTAGAAAATTACCTCGAAATTTACGTATTTCGCAAACCTGATTAAACATACAAAAACATCATATTGTCCTCAAACTTCCCCAACAAACGACACGCTAGCTGGTGATCACTAAAACAATAAGAAATCACATTTAGTGTAAATACACTATACAACAGGGATAAAAATATCAGTATTAGTTAAAAAAAACCATAATCTCTATGATTGAACTCTATTTTTTGTTATCTCTTTTCCACAACAAAGGATTAATTCCACCAACGTCCATGGCTTGTCCAATGAATTCTGCAAAGAACATTAATAATATAGTATAACACTTCATATCGATACTATTGGGATAAAAAAATAAATCATTAAATATGACGACTTACCAATCAAGAAATATGTTTCAATGTTGCATGTATCTTTGTTCCCTGCACAAAACTCATAATATAATCAGAAAACTACTGAACGTTAACAACAAACTAATTTTATAAAATGAAATTAAGATATCTCTTACATTTTGATCTGCGAGAATAATCTTAAACTCTTGCCATATTGAGCACTAAATTGCTTCCAGATCTTTGCTTGAATCTACCATCGTGTTTTTAAAGGTTTGACATCAGTTTGGCTACTAATTTTCTGAGGTGCTATTAAAGTATCGAGATGTTTAGAGTTTTTCTTTCTGTATCCAAGGTGTTCGGTTGGGTTATATATAGTGAATAAGAATCTTGTATAATAAGTTAAGAAAATAAATAATTTCTATAAAATCTTGATTATTGATTTTAAAAATATTTCGGATATAATATAAATATTCAAATTGTGAAGTAAAAATGGGTTAACTAACAAAAAGATTTTGAGCAACGAATGTCATTTTCAGAAGGAGATTCTGATGGTTCGGATATGTTTTTTTTTGGATAAAATATTTGGTTCGGATATGTTAAAACAGAAATATATTATAGTGCGTGTTTTAAAAATCTTGGGATACTTTTTTATTACAAAATTCAAATATAATGTAAAAGTATAAATACTCGATTTAGGGATACTGTGATTTTCTTTTAGGTATAGGGTTTACTTCTGGTTTAGGATTCATTGTATATTGCTAAATTTGTGATAAATGTTACAAATAACATATGTTATTTCATGAACTAATCAAATTGAATTGTATCACAATTTTGTAGATTGACAGTTGTGAGGAGACAGACAAATACTGCATATATAATCAAGGTATGTGAGAGATTTTGACATTAGTTTAAATGAATAGGTGAACTCCTTAGTATTGACCATGAGGAAGTACAGTTAGACACTAAGTTAAACTATGTCGATCTCTTGTTATTTACTCTTGTAAGTTGTAACATAAGTGATATTTGTAATTTAATATTATGTAAGATAGTCATAATAGTATAAGGTGTAATGTATTGTGTTTGCGTTGTTTGAATAATAACAAAAAGAAATCTTTTGTTATGGATTTGGTTAATTGAGAATATTTCTTGGCATATTCCCGATCGTTATGTCAGGGATTCATAAGATTTCCGATCAATAGTTGTTATTAAATAATTCCATTGTCGATTTTGTATATAATTACATTAGTTAATTATGTTTTAGTTTAAAAGCAATGGTATGAGTGAAAATATTTGCAAATCAATAAAAGTAGGGATTTTAGTAAGATACTAAAAGCATCTATCTTATTAAAGTAGAAATACTTTAAATTTTTGTTTGGTAACAAGGATAGAAATCTTTAAAAAAATTAAATTTTGTTTGGTAACAAAGATAGTAGAGAATTTTGTCTTCTCCTTATCTATCTTATTAAAGTAGAAGTACTTTAAACTTTTGTTTGGTAACAAGGATAGAAGTCTTTAAAAAAATTAAATTTTGTTTGGTAACAAAGATAGTAGAGAATTTTGTCTTTTCCTTATTTAGATGATAAATTTAAGTATTTAATGTATTTTCCTAATTTAAATGATAGATTTATTTAATAGAATGAATCTTAACCAAAATAAATTCCTAATAGATTTTTTTGTTAACATTTAATATTTTTCAATATTTATCAATAAAAATAATGAAATAAAAATCACACATCAAAATCAATTTATATATCATATAGATAAAATATAAAATATTTTATTTATAAATTGTTAGTATAACACTTTTATAATATAAGTCCAATTAGTTATAAATATTAGATTTTTATATGATACACTGTGATATAATAGACGATTAAAATCACATAATATAATTATTTAAAGTAATATATAAAATTTTTGTTTTAAAATGTTATACTAACAATTATGTAACACATATTAATTTACACTCATATATATATATATTATCATTAGAACAAAGAAAAAAATTGAAGTGAAAACAAATATTTATACGGCCACGGGTCAAACTATAGAAATAAACAACAATGGCGTAAGATTTTTTGTTAACAAATTTATTTTAATTTCAAATATGTTTATATATTTATGTATTTAAAAATTATTTTATTTGTTATTAAGAATGCTAAGATTTTGGAATTGGAAAAAATTATGACCCATCTCTATATTATTTTAGTTAGGAATTTAAAATTTATATCAAAATATTTTTTTAAACTTTTAATTTTTATTATAACTACAAATGTTAATTTTCAATCTAAATTTATATTTAAATATTACAAATATATCATTTATAGATAAAAAAACTAAAAACATAAAATAAATACCCGCCCGGTTGGGCGGGTCAAGATCTAGTTTAAATTAAAAGTATAGAACAAAAATAATCCAATAGCAAAAAATAGTAAATAAGTACAAAAAAAGGCACCTTAAAAAAATGGTCTTCTGTTTTAATAGTATTAACTAGATTTGACCCGCGCTTTAAAAGCGCGGATTTATTTTCCTTTATTTTTTCTTTAAATTGACAAATATTTAGTAAATGTCATATTTTCATATATTTGTTTTTTTATAAAAAACTTAAGCTTTTTATCTTTTTATCGTGTTTCATTTTAAATAAGTATAGGCCTGAGCACAATATCCAGATCCGAAGAACCAACCCGAAACCGACCCGAAAATCAGGGTCCCGAATCCAATCAGATCCGGGGTAAATATCCGAATGAGTTCTAAATTGCTATATCCGAAGAACCGGTCCCGAACCCGACCCGAATCGATAACCGAATGAGTACCCGTAGATATCCGAAATGTGAAATATATGTTATAATTATCTTTATAATTATTTTAATATTTTACATTAATATTATAAGTTAACTATAGTAGTTATTTTCGGTACTTTTGAGTATTTTTGGATGAAATATGATAGTTTGGATAAAAGTTTACCCAAAAAACTGTATAATGGATATTTTTGGTTACTTTTGGTTACTTCTGAGTAATTTGGATACAAAAATTTGAATCGAACCGGATACTTTGGTTACTTTGAGTACAAATAACCGAACCCGTTTTAGATATTTTGGTTATTTTTCAGGTTCTTATATATGAGAACCGAACCCACCCAAACCCGGAAAGACCCGATTCGAATCCGACCCGAAATTTTATAATATACCCGAATGGGGTTTAATTTTAAAACCCGAAAAACCCGATACCCGAAAAAACCGATCCGTACCCGAATGGGTACCCGAACGTCAAGGTCTAATGAGTATTTAGTTGGTATAACTCCGATAAATTAATTTTATTATGCTGTTAATTTTTTAAATAAAAAATTATATACATTTAGTAAAGATTTATATTTTTCAATGAAAAAAATCAATTTTTTTATGAGTGCTTAAATTATATTAAAAAAAGAAAAAATATAATAATTAAGTGATTAATTTTTATTCATTACACAAAATATTAAAAATGGTTGAAAAGAAATTATTTGAATTTGGAGAAAAAAATAAGAACTGGATCTAATTTTTAATCGGCCCAAATAGCCCAAAAAAGATTAGATGTAGGCAGTGGGCTGGATAAAAAAATGATCCAATATATATTTGTTATTAATATTACTTGATTGACCTTAATAAAATATGCAATGTTAGTAAAAATAAGGATATTTTTAGTAAAAAACCAATAGGATCCTGCTTTAATAGTATAGACTAGATTTTGACCCGCGCTTTCAAAGCGCGGGTTTATGTTTGGTGAAAATTTTATATAATCACATTTATATAATCCGTCTTGTATATGTATTTATATAATCCGTCTCATATATGTATTTTATATCCAGATTTATGTTCGGTAAAACTATATTATACATGTATTTTTAGGTTTTTAATTTTGAATTAGATATTTTAAATATAAATCAATATAACAGTTTTATAGTTTTGATCGGTATTTTGAAATTCGACTGAGACCTGCGGTTGAACGGATTACCGGTTGATCAAAGATAAATTCATTTTGGGTTTGAAAAAAAAACAAAATTTAAAAATCTAACAAAATCTACTAAAATCAAAATCCAGTTACCGGTTGAACCACTGGTTGAACCAATAAACAATTTTTATTTTTTATAAATAATTTTTGTTAGATAGTTGGGATTATATTTAGGAAAAAACGGTTTAAAACCAAACCATTAAATAGTTTGAGAAAAAATGATGCAGTTTCAAACATGTCCAGTTGGAAAAATATTAAAATGATGCAGTATCAAACACGGAATAATCACATACCAAAATTGAATTAGGAAACCAGTGGTTAATGACAAACCAAAAACAATTAAAAAAGAAACCAATGCAGAATGTCCAAAATGTCATTAATGAATACAAAAGAAAGCCTTTTTAATAGGGGTAAACAGAGTAAAAATCCAAATGTGCTTGTACTTTAATAGTATAGACTAGATTTTGACCCGCGCTTTTGAAGCGCGGGATATTTTAACATGAAAAATTTCACTAATAATTTAACAAATATTTTGGTAATTTTTAAAGAGTGTGTATTTAAAATATTTTTGCATTTAAATCAGTATTTTTAAATTCAACCCGATTGTGATTATACCGGTTAATCCGGAGATCTGACAATTCAATTTATGTTTTTAAAATATTCATATTAAAAAATCACTAAAACCCGAGACTAACTGATTGAACTGATGGATGACCGATATGTAATCTAATTGGATTTAAATTGTAATAGTTTCATAATTTGTAATCTTATAATCGAAATTTTAAAGTTCACTAATTTGCAATTTATGAAATTATGACGTTTCTACAAAATTTTAAAGAGAAAATGATAGATATAAAATAATTAAGATTAATTATTGTATTATTTGGAAACATTGATAGTAGTATAAAAAATATATTGTTTGGAAACATTGATAATAGTATAAAGAAATAAGTATATTGTTTGGAAACGTTGATAGTAGTATAAAAAAATAAATATATTGTTTGGAAACATGGATAGTAGTATAAATAAAGAAACATTAGTGATTTAATGTATGTTTAACTATAAAGTATAAAGGTGTATTTAATTTAAAAACTTACAAAATAAATGTTAGGTCCAACCGAATGTTTCTGTTTTAATAAGATAGATGTGCGTCACTGCCCAATTTTTAGTCTAGAATATGCTTCCCAAAGGTTGGTGTTTAGTTTCAATAATGTACATCTTAATCTATTATTATTAAAACCAATTTGTATCAGTAGTTAAGCGATTGTGCGGTGGAGTCTGCAGGACAAACTTGAGATAGAAGACTAATTGCACTTTGCTTAAAAATTCAGTCACACTTTCTGAAGTGCTTCTCAAGCTATATATGCATAGTTTTATAATAAAGTATACCAAGAAGAGTGTGGTTGAAAAATATATAATTTTAAAGTAACCAAAACTGAATCCAAATCTTTTGGAAAAAAATGCAAATACATAAACATGGTTTGTATACGTTAACCACCCAAAAAGCTGATTCGTATACAACTCGATTTGGTTTGCCATGTTACTTAAACTCGATGACTATATACCCCAAAAATCATGATTTTTCTATATTCACTAATTATATTACTAAGTAGCTTATCTTTGAATTCGAATGTGGTTATAGGGTCACTTTTCACTTTCAGCAATACATACTCCAGCTAAATGATAGTTGTTAACTACGGCAATATATACTAATTACGTGCAATTTTTATTCTACATAGTTTACAATGCTTTTTCTCTTTGACCAAAAATATTTTACAGTTATCTTTGTTTTGTTCGTATAATATTGTCTATCACTAAAACCAAGTTAAAGTATATGGAGTTATAGACATATATCCAAAATATTGAACCGGGACTGAAGCGAAATTGAGAATTGAACGGAGATCCAAATATATAAAAATATTAGTTATGTACATATAACATTATAAAATATATATTACTCCATGCATTTATATTAAGTGTCGTTGCAAAATAAGTATTGTTTTAGTATTTTAATATATAATTTATTTTTATTTTTAATTTATTTTTTAGTGGTTAAAATATGAGTAGATGTATGGATAATGATGTTTTATATAGAAAATATGCAAATGATTTATTAGTCTGTGTGCACAAGTATATAACGACACTTACAATAAAACATAGAAAGCATAATTTAAAAATTTATTAAAAACATCTAAAATATGAAACAATTATATATTATAAAATATCTAAGAGTATCTGGATATTTTTATCAAAAATATTCATTTGGATATTTTTATCAAAAATATTCAATTTTTTTGTTTAAATCATCCGATTTATTTCATATTTTATTTAGAATACCTAGTATTAATCTGAATTACCTGAATTATCCGAAATAGCTGAATCAGAACTATAGTCAAATGAGAACCAACTTTTTCAGGTATATTATGGCCTACTTTTACTATTTAAACCAAACTAAACCCTAAAACTATCCAAACTAAATCTGAATCGAAAATAGTCATGTCTTAAATAGATCTTCTAGTGTCCTACCCAAAATACCGATAGCCGAATCGAAATGCCAGGCCTTCATACCCATTATGCGCAACCTCTAGCTTTTGATCCAACGTAGTGACACCTTCCCACACCAATCCACTCTTAGCTCCACGCACCTTCCTTATACTGCAGCCATTCCCGAAACCTGACTATCAAACCTCAACACACATGTTTTTAACCTTGCACCAATGTATGAATATGAATCATTTGGTACTTCTCTCTCTTTTTTTGCTTTTTGCTTCAGCCAACTCATGTATGTGTGTGTCTACATCTACTTCATGGGTAGCCAGGTGCTGATTACGATGATGCCTAAATTTGGTGTTTGGCACAATTTCTCAACGGAATTAATCCAATTTGAGCGTTTGACTGATCACGTTTTTAATCTTTGTATGTTTCTCGAACAGATAATGTAAGTATGTAACAACTGACTTATTAGTAAAGAGTGCTAGTTTTCTTATGGAGTGTTTTTTTTTTAAAAAACTGATTGTTCTATTCTGATTTAATTTTTTTTATCATTTCAAATCTAATTAATATAATAATTCGTTGATAAAATCCTAAACATGTATACTGAGCAGAAGTTCGATCCGACGGCTATTATTAGAGGAACGACTACATGGGAGTAAACAGATTTCAAGTGACTTGGCAATTAATCATTATCACTAGATTTTGACCCGCACTTTCAAAGCGCGGGTTTATGTTTGGTAAAATTTTTATATAATCACATTTATATAATCCGTCTTGTATATGCATTTATATAACCCGTCTCATATATGTGTTTTATATCCGGATTTATGTTCGGTTAAAACTATATTGTACATGTATTTTTAGGTTTTTGATTTTGAATTAGATATTTTAAATATAAATCAATATAACAGTTTTATAGTTTTGATCAGTGTTTTGAAACCCAACTCGGACCTGCGGTTGAACGAATTACCGGTTGGTAACCCGGTATTTTTAATATTGTGATTTTTTCTAATGATAAGACAAATTCGGTGATAATAAGTTGGAAATTTGTTTAAAATATATTTATATTTTTCAAAATCGTTTTAAATGATAATGATTGTTCTCAAAATTAATAATTTTAGAATTAGAAAATCGGTGGTTAATGACAGTATCAAACATGGAAATAATCAATACAGTATCAAACAGAGAAATAATCGCAGACCGAAATTAAATTAAGAAACCGGTGATTAATGACAAACCAAAAAATAATTAAGAAGAAACTGACGTAAAACGTCCAGAATACTCTTAATGAATACAAAGGAATGCTCCTTAGTAGGGGTAAAAAGAGTAAAAATCCAAATGTACTTGTACTTTAATAATATAGATAATCGATGCAGTATCAAACAGAGAAATAATCACAGACCGAAATTAAATTAGGAAACCGGTGATTAATGACAAACCAAAAAATAATTAAGAAGAAACTGGCGTAAAACGTCCAGAATACCCTTAATGAATACAAAAGAAATGCTCATTAGTAGGGATAAAAAGAGTAAAAATTCAAATGTGCTTGTACTTTAATAGTATAGATAGGCCTGATCACAATATCCGGACCCGAAGAACCAACCCAAAACCGATCCAAAAATCAGGGTCCCGAATCCGATCAGACCCGGGGTAAATATCCGAATGAATTCTAAATTGCTATATCCGAAGAACTGATCCGAACCCGATCCAAACCGAGAACCAAATGAGTACCCGAAGATATCTGAAATGTGAATATATATCTAAAAATATATGTTATAATTATATTTATAATTATTTTAATATTTTAAATTAATATCATAAGTTAACTATAGTAGTCATTTTTAGTACTTTTGAGTATTTTTGGATAAAATATGATAGTTTGGATAAAAGTTTACCAAAAAAAACGGTATACAATGGATATTTTTGGTTCCTTTTGGTTACTTTTGAGTAATTTGGATACAAAAATTTGAACCGAATCGGATACTTTGGTTACTCTGAGTATAAATAACCGAATCCGTTTTAGATATTTTGGTTATTTGGTTATTTTTCAGGTTCTTATGCATGAGAACCGAACCCACTCGGACCCGGAAAGATCCGACTCGAACCCGATCCTAAAAAAAATAAAAATTGAATCTGATCTGTTAATCGGCTCAAATGGTCCAAAAGAGATGATGTGAGCAATGTGCTGGATTTTTAAAAAAGTGACCCAATATAGATGTGTTATTAATATTACTTGATTGCCCTTAATGAAATATGTAATGTTATTAAAGAAAAATGTATTTTTAGTAAAAAAGCAATAGGATCCTGCTTTAATAGTATAGATTTACTCTAGATTTATAAATATTCTAGTAATCTTTAAAAGATGTATATGAGTCTACTAATAAATAAATTTTTAATAACAGTTGAATAATTTTCTCTAAAAAAATTCTAAAAAATGGTCCAAAAAATATCACACATGAGTTCTATTTTAATAGAATAGATTCGATGCCATATAGTAGCTCTTGTGGGATAATAGTTGATCCAAGAGAAACAATATTGTACGTGATTAACTCATGAGGAAGGTTAACATTTCGTAACAAACTTTTCCTCGTTGACTCGTCTTTGACTCATCTTCTTCGCCATAGCTTTCAGAAGCTTGATAGAGGTCAAAGGTTGGAATCTGAGAGGAGAAACCATGTGAGACGGAATAAAGAAACCTGGGAAATATGAATCTGTAAGGATCACTTTCTCTTTGCATCTTCAGATAGGTCATACATCTTTCTACTTCAGACTTGACCTGCAAGTAAACATCGTGAGCTTTCTCTTTATCATTTAGCTCTTTCTGTTTGCCTTCTGTTTCTATTGGTTTTCCGAAATGCACGTACAAACGTCCCGGAATCTTGGGAATTATTCCAGGAATATGCAAATCTTGGTTCCCCAATTCACCTTTTTCACCGTTCCTAATCATAATAAATATTGTCATCACCAGATTCAGAAGCAAGAGCTACGACGGTAAATAGTCTCGAGAAGTGATGAAAAATAATATACCTCAATTTGGTAGCGTCCTGTGTGATTTCTTGTATGAAATTCTTTATGAAAGGGATCTTCATTTGATCATTGTAATCCAAAACCATCTGAGAATCGCTCAAAGAAGTTACTAAGAGAAAGCTGATTAAAACGGGTAGACACAGAATAGACTTGGCATTTTAAAATCTAGTTTTAAGAATGTTGAATGGAAAAGAGAGTTTGATTACTTGACAGAGATCATCTTCTCCAACAACGCCAAAAGGAATGATTTTTGCTCCAAATTTAGATGCGACCCTTACAAACTCCGAGTGTTGTGGCCAAAACAACTTGTATTCTTCACCCTGTAGTAAAATGTAAATAAGCTGAAAATTTGACAAGTAGGCCGCCAAATAAGGAAAAAAATACAAAGCACTACCTTTCTGTGCAAAGCTTCACGGACACCTCCAGGATACAAAAGAATATGAGCTTTCGAACGAAGTAGTTTGTAGAAATTGAGACTCGAGACAGGGACCGCGCCACCTATCCTAGCCGAGTCGAACATCTGCATATCAGGGAGTTTTGAGCCTACTGCTTTGCTAAACATCATGGGATGGGCCAGTCCACGCAACATAATGTTCTTTTCTTTCAAGACATGAATTGCTAATTGAAGCAATTCGATACCAAGCAACATGTGGTTCCCAACATAAATAACCGGTCCCTCTGAAGGTATTCCTGAAAGTGATCTTACTATTGTGCCGTTTTCTAGAGTTGAGAAAAATACTGGAGAAATAGCAGCGGTTACTAATCTGTGCAAGAGGAATTCATACCTTATCAGTCAAAAATATACAAAAAATTAGACAGATAACATCAGAATTAATGATGGGGAGACTGAAACTGACTCACTAAATTTATACCTTTGTGATTCTTCAAACTCTTTGAACTCAAAGGGAGTCGGCATAATGTAATCGGAAATGTAATCAAGTGTCTTTCCACGGCGGTAAAAATAGGCAAACTTGATGATAGTCACGAGGTCTACTCCATCCTCCTAACATCACACTATTATAGATCAGTTGAGCTGTAAGATTAGTAAACCAAACACAGTATGGAAGTTCCATTGCACCAAATCTGGTAGAAACTAGATATTTTAAATTCATTGTTACGCAAATAAAGTTCTTACCAAGAAGAGGAAATGTCCATTATTCTTAAACTCACGGACTTCACATTTCGGCAATGCACGATGAAGTCTTTCAATGTCTTCCTTGTTCAGTAACCATTGATCGCGTCCACTGTAATATATCCATAGCCATATAAAGGTACAATTCAGCTTTCAGAGTTCGCTGAACTTCTACGTATGATTAATAACGAAACAGGGAGGTTGACAAGTTTATAACCTCAGAAGTATCAGTGTTTGGGCTTTGACCGTGTGCATATGAGAATTAAGAGATGCTGAAGCAGACTTAAGCAGGTGAAGCTTCCATAGAAGTGTGTCCTTGGGCAAGGTCCTAATTAAAGTCTGTAAATTATAATTTTCTTACGTGAGTTCTATCACATGAGACATATAATGAATAGAGAAAGTAAAACAGAAACAGCAAAATGAAGAAGAAACATGAGCAAATTGCTCGTTTTTCTTTTGTCAAACATTACTTGTTATCTGAAAATAGTATTACAGGGAGATTAGCTGAAGTTGCAAAGAAGTCCCTAAAGATCCCTCTGCCAATCTGCGCAACATCAGCTCCATTCAGGATAGTCTCTAAGATTTCGGCCAGCGGGTAACCTATGTTTAAGAAAATTAGCCCTGACTTTGTAACAAAACAGAACACTTAAACCCTTATTTCAGAGAGAAATTTTAGACCGTTTTTTGTATTTGCATTAATCAGGTGCAAGAAAAAAAAGAAGAGTTGAACCTTTACCATGTTTAAACCCAAAGTCTTCTTCTATCAAGATGGGAAGTTGGTCAGGCAAGAATTCCAGTAAACCGGATAACGGTTGCAAAATGAAGTTGTTGAAACGTGTGACTGCATCAAAGATGATCAAGGATCACAATGAAAAATCTAGTAAAAAAAGTGACTACATAGTGTTATTTTTGTTTACCTGGATTAGCAAGAATCAAGATAAGATCGATATCAGGGTTGCTCGCAGCAACATCTAGAGCAAGGCAAGCTCCAATAGATTCTCCAACGATATATATGGGCCTATTTGGGAAACGATAGTACTCTGACCTAACTGTCCTCTCAATGAGCTTCACAATGTCTGAAATCAGAAAGAGTTGAATCACATTGGTTACACAAGAGAAACAAGCTTAGCGTGAACAGCAAGAGTGGACCGAAGAAACTCAGGGGAACTCTTTCCTATTGGTTTAGTAGTATAGATAGAAGTAGAATGTAAAAATGTTTTTTAATCAATACAATTATACAAATTTAACATTCATTCAAAAAAAAGTTTATAACACCAGAGAATGTTTGACAAATTAAGAAACACCTGGAGAAGGAGTACGATCACTGACTGGAAAGTGAAGGCACCATATGTCAAATATCCTATTGTCAAAAAGACAATGAGATGAGAAAACAAAGACTATAAAATAATTCTGTTAAATATATATTTTATTTTTTGAAGAAATAGAAGCATTTGAGCAAATAAAGAAAACTTGATGAAGTTAGCTTACTCTCCAAGCCTTCTATGGTGGCGAATGAGCCCTAATCCAGTACCATCGATACCTGCAGTTTTGGACAAAATATAGATATCAAGCAGACAACGATTTTGTCCATTTATTTAAAAGACGAACCAGGTAAGTAGAGAAGGAGAGGAGATCCTGGAGCTCTTGCTCCACATTCTAACGGAGAGAACCACCGTGGCGGACCTCCATCTGAACTTAAAAAGTCTCCAGCTTCCACAAAAAAATCCTTCAAACTCTTCCGCTCTTCCGGCTGCGCCGCCTCCGTGCATGAATAAGGATTCACGGTTGCCGTCACCGTTCCTCTGTGTTTTGGACCATACGCGACAGAGGTCGATCGTTGGATTGAATTCCGGTAGAAAAAGTCGAGATTGTAAGCTCTTGTCGAAACTGAGGAGATGATGGGACAAATTCTGTCAGTGATCGCCATTGAACAGAACCTCCGACGTAAATGGTTTTATAGGTAGAACAACATTTTTGTTCTCCAACTTCATCTTCAAGCTACCGAACACGACAAGCTCGTGCTCACGAGAAAACAGGGGGTTTTATCTCAAATTACCTCCTTTCTTTCATATGACATTTATTCTATTTGTCTTTTGATTACTTCTTACTAGGGGTGGGCATTTCGGTTTAGTTTCGGATTCGGTTTGGGTTGGGTTTGGTTTGGGTAATTTGGGTTTTATAAAACTCAAACCAATTAAAACCAAAATAACTTTGGTTTGGGTTCGGTTTGGATTTAATTCGGTTCGGTTTAATTCGGTTTAGTTTAGATTTAGTTCGGTTTACATTATTATGGTCTAGTTTGGTTCGATGTAGTTCGGGTTGATTATAAAATATGAAGGCATCAGTTTTATAATTTTATTAAAAAATAATCAACTCATAAACGATAGAGTAAGAATATAAAAACTTATGGTACATGATTTTATATATAATAGTATTATTTGAATCGTATTTATAATTTTTTTAAAGATATGGAAATGAAAAAATAGAAAACAAAACTTTAACTAAAATTTACAATATGTAATACATATATATATCATATATATTTTTACTATATATATATATATATATATATTGGATTATCGGTTTGGTTCGGTTTGGTTTGGTTTAAACCCAAACCAATCCAAACCGTTCGGGTTGAGTAAAACAAAAACCAATTAGGTTACATAAAGAGTACGGTTTGGTTTGGTTCGGTTTAACTTCGCTTTGTTTGGTTCGGTTCGGTTCGGTTTGGGTTTTTTGCCCACCCCTACTTCTTACAGATTTTTTTTTAATTAATACCCCGAAAGAAAATTAAAATAATACCTAAAAGAAATTTTCGTTTTTGATTTTTTTAAAGTACCATTTTCTAAATAAATTACTAATATCTATTATATTAAAATAGAAGTCATGACTTCTAATTCATGTGTGATTTTCTTAAAAATGGACTATCTATTAGACTTGGTCACACTACATTTTTAATCATTATTAATCTTTGAAATACTTTAATCATAATATATTTTAATATTTTTCATTTAAATTTTAAATATATATATATATATATATATATATATATATATATATCTATACTATTAAAACAGAAATATTCTGAAAAATCTACTTAAAAAAAGTTGTTGGACTCTTTCATTAACTATTTAATAGTGTTTGGGTCATTACGAATGTATTAATGTATTTGAATTTGATATACTAGCATGTAATTGAACAACGACTTATTTCATATCTTTCTGAATCCCAATAATTAAGGAATCTTGGATCTCAAATATCGCACCATTTATATATTATGTGACAAATATATTTTATGTACCCAAATTATTTTACATAACTATCTCCTGCCACAAGTTATTTTACTGTATATCTTACATCGCCAAGTCTTTTTCTATAATTAATGCATCATTTAGCAATTTTAGCCAAGTGATTTTATGAGACACATCTTCTATAATGTGAACTACAATGCATCAAATCGGTAAACATAAATATAAAGTTCTTTAGAAACATAAAAACTTTATAAGTATCTAAATAAAAAATAATTTTTTAATAACTATATACAATTATAAATACGTTATACACCATCTCTTATGTTCAATATGGACCTACAATATTCAGATATTAATTATAAAAATAAATTAACATATATCATACAACATTAATTAATACCATGTCATCTTACATTATATAATTTCATAATATATATTATATTAAATTATTATTTATAAAAATTATTTATAATAACAATTTTTATTAAGATAAGTTTTAAAATTATTAAAAACCTTACAAATATTTTTTTTGTTCAAGAAAAAAGAAAAACTACACAAATCAATAATATTAAATTAGCGGAAAAATCTCCCAAGTCAATCTTAAGTGTCACCAACTCAACAAATGTAAATCTTATAAAATTCATACAAAATACATTGAGAAAGAATATGTTTGTGGATTCAGGTCTTTGGATCGGGTACAAATAGGTTTTCTTTGGGTCAGATTTTTTCGGGTCTATGACATTTGGACCCAACTAAATATTTAAGAAAAAATTGTTCGAACTCAAGTCGGTTTCTTTTGGATATAGGTCATTCGGAGTCCATAATCCAAATACCTGTAAAATACATGTAATTTGGATACGTAATGGGTCTGAATTGGTTCACGTATTTAGGACCAAAAATACTCAGACTAGCCCAAAATCTGAAACAAAAAATACCCAAAAATCAAATAAATATCCGAAAATATTTAAATACCCAAAGGGACACATACCTTTACCCAAAACCTTATCCGAAGAACACAAAATATCCAAAGTTTTAACCAAAATACCCGAAATATATTTTAAAAATTTTGAAATTTTACATAAACCTGAAACTATACTAAAAAACACGAACCCAATTTTTTTAAAAAACTATCTGTAATACTGAAAATGTATTTGAATTGCCGAAATATCTAATATGTTTTGTGTATTTTTTTTACAGAGTCCATATAAGTCCATACAAGTCGATGATAAAAAAAAATACACAAAACATTTTAGGTATTTTGGATACTCGAACTCTAACAGAAACACGCGTGTCTAAAAATCCAATATGTATTTTGCCTTGATCGTGGACCCGAACCGTATTTCATGTTGTTTCTCAACATTATTTTGGGACCAGATAAGATGTACATGTCTAAGAAAGATTCATATGAATGTGAATACAAAATCTCAAATAAACTAATTCATAAAATTATATATTTTAAACAAATTTCCACTTTATAACATGATAATATACAATAAACCCAAAATACTAATTCATATCCAACTTTGTCTATAACCCAAAATAACCCGCGGTTTCTAAGCGCGGGTCAAAATCTAGTATATATTTAAATTTCGAAAAATCTTTTAAAAAGATCTTAACAAGATCTTAATTTTCAAAATTATATGTAGACATTTTAACTAATTCCGTAATTAGTTTTGAAATATTATTATACATTAATATATTCAGTTGTTTTTAGAAAATGAAAAATAAAATATTATATCTTATTTTTATCTATTATATAATCACAATCAATCATGTTAATTTTTTATCATATTGAACTTAATATGATAAAATTATATTAAATTGATAAAATTTTAAATTTTATTTTCATAAATAGAAAATATTGATGTTAAAATATAATATGACAGAGCGGCTTAACATTAAAAGACTATATACTACATGTATAAAAATTAAAATATCTTTCACTTTTGTAGATATAATAATATATTTTGTAAAATGAATAAACATAGAAAATACTGTTAAAAAGGAAATCCAGCTTTAAAAGACGGATAAAAATTTAACATCAATTAAATAAAAAATAATTGTCAAATATGTTTTTCATGCACATATTAATATGTTTAACAACTAAATACAAATACAACAAGATAAATATATAATAAGAAGCAACAAATATGTACGACGGTTTAAACGGTTGATTATTTACAACATGCAAACTATACATTATTGTATTTGAAATAGCTTTATAAATATTTAAAATATGATTAAAATTGTATACTAGTAATGATCTAAATAAATATATATATATATAAAAATGAAAATAAAATCCGCACGATTGTGCGGATCGAGATCTAGTATCCATTATTTTAAGATGTAAGAGCATACGCAACGGCGATAACCAAAGTAAAATTTTAAATTATTTTATTATTTTTTTTCAGTTAAAAAAGAAAAAATCAATCGCATGGTCTCACGTGGTAATGGGATCCGTGTACACTAACGAGGCTGAGGCTGTGCAGTCCTTACCTAAAGATTTCAAGAGGTTCATTGGGCACAAATTCTTAAATTTTGAGGATCCCATTAATTATTATAATAGTTTAATTTTAAGGATTTTGGTTAAAGACTATTGTTGCATATGCTCTAAGTTTTGTTGGGGTCAAAAACGGTTATCTCGAAATCAACGGCTAAAAATATTTATCATGCGTGAACTTTCCATAAAACAAGCGTCGAAAGCAAAACAAGTCGTACAGCTTAAAAAACCTATGTTAAAGTCGATCGTTCTTGTTTTACACGATAAACTTTACGAGAAAACCAACTCAGATTTAGTCATAAAACTTCGATGATAGAATCAAGAAGAACCGAGAGACATTAGGTCCGTAGCTGAGATGACACGACCATACGAAAGTATACAGAAGAAACGGGAAGTGATCTAAGTTTGGATAGGCCGAACGACAAGGAATCCGCCTTAAAACTTCAAAGAGCCCGTTCTCTCAAACCGTGAGGACCCAGAGAACGATCAAGATATCAAATCGAAGCCCTTGTCGAGACGCACGTGCTGGTTCTGGCCGCCGGCGGCTAGCCCCCGTGCTGGTCCTGGCCGCCGGGCGGCTAGCCCCCGTGCTGGTCCTGGCCGCCGGGCGGCTAGCCCCCGTGCTGGTCCTGGCCGCCGGGAAACTTCAAAGAGCCCGTTCTCTCAAACCGTGAGGACCCAGAAAACGATCAACATATCAAATCGAAGCCCTCGTCGAGACGCACGTGCTGGTCCGTAGCAGCCGGGCGGCTAGCCCCCGTGGTGGCCGTGGCCGCCGGCGGCTAGCGCCCGTGCTGGCCGTGGCCGCCGGACGGCTAGCCCCGTGCTGGCCGTGGCCGCCGGCGGCTAGCGTCCGTGCTGGCCGTGGCCGCCGGGCGACTAGCCCCGTGCTGGCCGTGGCCGCCGGCGGCTAGCGCCAGTGCTGGCCATGGCCGCCGGGCGGCTAGCCCCGTGCTGGCTCGGGTCGTCGGATGACAAGCTTCCGTGCATAAGTTCTAGGCCCCGGCCGTCAGAAGTCTGTACTTTGCGTCTTTCCCAAGTTTTCGCGGAACGAATCGTTGAGATTCCGCGTACAAAACTCCCGCTCTTACTCCAAACTAAGATCGTCGGAAACACTTCGGAAACTCGTAAGATATCAACGGGAAGGAAGATCTTAAATTCTTCGTGCGAAAAAGTGATGGTTATCTTAAGACACCACTCATCTCAACTCTATGAAGGATTGAAGATCTTCCGAAGAAATCGTAGAAAACAACGGAAGTCCTAGAAACGGCCCGAAAGGGACCAAACACGATCGGACAGTCCGCTTACGATTGTCTGAGATAGATACAACGATTTACGTTTATCTTCACATAACAAGATAAATGCTAAATTTCCAAAAAGGATAAATGTCAAGTTTCCCGAAGATAAATGTCAAGTTTCCCGATAAACATGAAGGCCGACGAAAATGGAAAAAGCCCGTTTTGCGGCCCAAAAGGAGAATAAACCGTCATAAGAAGGAGTATATAAAGGAGCTTTGGAAGAGGAGGAAAGGCAGAGCGAAAATCATTAAGAGAGAGAGCTTCTGTTAGGTTAAGAACTTAGAATTTAGGCGGTAGACTAGCAAGGTAGGACCTAGAACGTCCGGCCGCCTCTCGTTCTATTTTCATTTTGTCCGCAGGCTCCTGTCTCTCTCGGAAGGATCTAACAATCCTTTTACTTAGAGTTCCGCACATAGAAACCCTAGGCATTATTCTCGACATGCCCGTTTCTATGACTAACGCTTGTACTAGACGAACTCCGCCAAGCAGTTCGATCTCTTGTTCAAACCCTTCCAACTGAACTACGTCCGACTTGAACCTCGAAAGGGGTACGTAGGCAGCCTTCCTTAAGGTCCAGTCCCAAATCTCAATAAAACCTTTCCGCATTTATTTGATCACTTGTCGTTGGTTGTCGTAGAGAATCCGGACCTTCAGGGAAAGTTAGGTTTACTTAGTTTTCCTCCGTTTTACTTAATCAAAATCGACAGTGCGAATTTCGGTTCCCACAGTTTGGCGCTAGAAGGAGGGAGGGGGGTCGGATTCTCTTACTCAAAAACCTACGATTGGTAACAACAGCATGGCCACATCACCTGTCCGCAACATCGTGTCATTCGGGGACAGAGCAACAGCTGGTCAAGCCAAACCTCACGACGAACTCCTCTTTATCGGACTAACGATCCAGGACAACGACGTAGCGAGAATATTGGTCGACACCGGATGCTCGACAAATATTATATATAAAAACACTCTCGAGAGGATGGGAATCGACCTAAGCGCGATCACGGACGATCCAATCCGATAATCGGACTCTCAGGAAACATCACAATGACCCTTGGCTCGGTCGATCTCTCGGTCAGAGCCGGGAGCGTCACGAAGATGGTGGAATTTTTGGTAGTCGACGGTCCAGCAGCATATAACGCGATCGTCGGGACTCCGTGGTTAAACTCCATGCGAGCAATCCCCTCGACTTTCATCTGTGCCTCAAATTTCCGACCCTCTTCGGAGTAGAAACAATACAAGGAGATCGTAAAGCGCCGCAAGTCTGCTTGGCCGCTGGCTTAAAACGAAAAACTCTGAGCCAGAAACTAACCCAAAAAAGCAAGCAACCCATGAACCAGCATCGCAGGACCCTCCAGAAATCTTCTGGCAATCGCAAAGAGCTGAAGCCTTAGAAGGGAAACGTGAGCCCACTTGCGAACCAGTAATTTCGGTCTGCCTCGACGAAACTAACCCAGAGCGATGAGTGGAGATTGGAGCCAATCTCCGCGATCCGTTGAAAGCAGAACTCATCGCATGTCTCAAGAAGAACCTTAACACGTTCGCTTGGGCTGCGGAAGAAATGCCGGGAATCGACATCAACATAACGAACACGAACACTCGTAAACCGAAGGAACCGAGCAGCCGACCCCGGCCTTGGCCGTAGCCGCCGGGCGGCTAGCCCCCGTCCTGGCCGTGGCCGCCGGCGGCTAGCGCCTGTGCTGGCCGTGGCCGCCGGGCGGCTAGCCCCCGTGCTGGCCGTGGCCGCCGCCGGCTAGCGCCCGTGCTGGCCGTGGCCGCCGGGCGGCTAGCCCCGTGCTGGCCGTAGCCGCCGCCGGCTAGCGCCCGTGCTGGCCGTGGCCGCCGGGCGGCTAGCCCCGTGCTGGCTCGGGTCTTCGGACAACAATCTCCGGTACACAAGTCCCAGGCCCCAGCCATCAGAAATCTGTACTTCGAGTCTTTCCCAAAGTCCTCGCAGGACGAATCATTGAGATTCCGCGTACGAAACTCCGGTTTTTACTCCAAACTAAGACCGTCGGAAACACTTCGGAAACTCGTAAAATATCAACGGGAAGGAAGATCTTAAATTCTTCGTACGAAACAGCGATGGTTATCTTAAGACACCACTCATCTCAACTCTACGAACGAATGAAGAACTTTCGAAGAAATCGTAGAAAACAACGGAAGTCCTAGAGACGGCCCGAAAGGGACCAAACGTGATCGGACAGTCCGTTTACGATTATCTAAGATAGACACGACGATTTACATTTATCTTTACGTAACAAGATAACTGCTAAATTTCCGGAAGGATAAATGTCAAGTTTCCCGAAGATTAATGTCAAGTTTCCCGATAAGTATGGAGGCCGACGAAAATCAGCGTTTCTAATGCTAAAATTCGATAACATTTTACGGAACACCTTTCGTAAAATAAATTCTCGAAAATATTTCACGAGACAGCTTTTGCATGATTAAACTCGACAACATTTCACAAAACAGTTTCTGTAAAATTAACTCGACAACATTTTGCGAAATAACTCTCGTAAAATAAAAGGTCAACAACGTTCTAAGAACACAATTCCGTGCTGGGATCATGATGAAATCAATGTCCAAAAGTCTCAGAAAAACAATTAAAGAAACCTCGAGAGACTAAGTGTCGATCGAGAAACCTTTAAAAAAAACGAGAAAAACAGGCAGGTCTCGCGAGGAAGCACAGTCCCGGGCGGCTAGCACGCCCGTGCTGTCCCTAGGCGCCGGGCGGCTAGCACGCCCGTGCTGCCTCTAGGCGCCGGGCGGCAAACGCGCCCGTGCTGCGCTGGTTGCCGGGCAACAAAACATTCATCAAGCACGGCCAATCCTCGTAAAGATTGACCCAAATATTATCCAAACTAATTTTACGAATCAATTTCCGTAAAATTAACTCGACAAAATTTTGTTGAAAAACTCTCGTTAAATAAAAGCTCGGCAATATTTTACGAAACATCATTCGTGAAGTATAACAAGATCGTAAGCTTCTTGACCTGACCAGTTCGCTCATAGCTTGACGAAACAAGAAGCCCCACTCAAGTGACATCTTGCCATTCGTTTTCACTTGTCTACCCACCTTAGCCTTCTTCGAGTTTCGCCTACTTCTCCTCCCTTTGCTTCAACGATTCTGCAACGATTATGCACTGTTCCTTCAGGTTTCATCAAAAATCGATTCTCGATTCAGTATCAGACTTTTCGAACACCTTTGACAATGAAACGGTAGAAGACAAAGAGGAACGGACATGAAGCAATCTCGAGTAATCAATGAGACTAAGGTACGTCCGACTTAGAAATTTTATCAAGGTTTTAATTTTTTCGTTGGAAAGGAATGGGAACGTCTTGTAAACTGCCGTAAAATTTAGGGAACTTAGAACCTAGGTGGATAGTCCAGCAAGATAAGTCTTAGGCATTTTCTTCCAGTTTCGTTATATTGTTCCTTGACTGTCTAGGCAGAACGCGCAAACCGATCTAATCTCTCGAAAAACCGAGAAACGATCGCCGCGCATCCTTGGCATACTCTTTCCGCTTCCGTGAGACTAATGGCACGACGGTGAGCTACAAAATTAACGAAATAACTTTCGGTAAAACTCCATGAGTAACCCGAAGCAACTTTTGCCAAAAAACGAAATCAAAGTGGAAACATTTCCCGTGTAAACCACGGAAACAAGACTACTTTAACTATCTGCGATTTTCTATCTTCATGAAACCGGTCATCCATTACTTTCGTATAAACATGTTACACAAAAACAGCATAAGGAAAACCAAGATCGGTCTCATGCAAAACGATATCGCAATACGGAAAATTACGTCCAAGCGGGAAATAACCCAAAACTGAATCCGAACGTGTTCTTCGTCGATTCCTTAAACTTTATTTCCTCGGATAAAATGAAACAATTTTCATGCGACCAAAGGAAACTTTATACGAAGCATCTATCGTATAGCTGAAACCTAAAGTGGAAAATCGTTTCGAAAAGCCATCACCCATAACTTGGAAAACTCCGCTATGATTGGCATGTCTATCTCGACGAACTCTATTCGGCCCTCGGCCAACTACGTCTTTCCATAAAGTCCGGACCTGAATTCGGCATCACCATTAAGGACAATCGTAAACCAATATGACCTTAATGCGAAAGGATCGCGGTCTGATCGTTTACCAACTCCTTGGTTAAACGGCTGAACACAGCCTTCACGCCAAGACAAAATAGCTGAACGATCGCCGCTCCAATCACTTAAGGGCCAAACGATAATCCACGATTTGTCATAAAAAGCCAAGTGACCATTACGCGAGCAACTCTGTCGCATAGCCCAAAAGCGGAAATCATGCGATAAATTTCTCGTAATAAAATCAGTCCTAACAGCCATACGGTAAACGAAAAAATTTGAACTTAACATCGACTGATTAAGTTCTATACGCCCTGTAAACAAAGCATGAAAAGAAACACTCGTGACAAAGCTCCAAGAGTTATACGAGTCGTCCTTAAAATCCCGGAAGGCCAACACTTCGTGAAGCAAAGCGAAGGTAGACACTTCTCCCTGGGTCAAATATACGCGACCCCTGGTCCTAATTCCTCGACCAAAATTTTATAACTTGCACGTCCAAACTGAAACAACAATTTCTGACTACGGACATTCGCAAAACATCTCCAAGCCCGCGAACATTTGAAATGCGGCACAAGGGAAAATTAACTCGTACACATTTGAAATGTGTATGCATGTATAATCCCACGTTTTTTGAAGAAACCGGATTTTCGAAACTCTTTACAAACACATAAACCGAATTTTCGAAACTCTTCGCAAACAAACTCGCCAATCGCTAAACGGCCTCAACAATGGATCCAGTATCCACCAAATAAATCATAAACTATCACCCGGAAACATTCCACGATTTCTAAAAGCCCATAGTCCTTTATGGCATAAGAAAAACAAACTTCAAAGCATTGCGAGACGTCGCTTCGTGCCTGAACATTCGTTTTTCGATTAAAACCTTCATACGCCTTCTAAACGGCATCATATCGTTGTTGCTGATCACAACAAACGAACTCTAACGTCCTAAATAGACAAGCCACCTAAGGGTAGACTCTTTTACATCCGACAAGGATCCCATAGCGCGCTATACAAAAAATCCAAATTTGGTTCAGCACTTCGTAAAGGAAGTAGCTCGATTCGTGCCCAGACAAATCATATAAGCCGATACCACTTCGCGGATTTTAAAACGGTACGAATCAGGTTAAAATCACAAACAGGCAAAACGAAAGCCGATTTGTCATCGCACAGCCTCAGTCTGAGAGTAAACCTAGGTCTTGCCCTAAAGCCAGCCTTGCTGGTATCTTAACATCTCATAGGCAAAGCGTCAACGACGCGAGATCCCAAAACTTTCTCTTCACTCAAGTCTGTACGTTTTCACGAATTTTCGCGTAAATCGTAAACTGCAGGAAAATCTCGCTTTGTACAAACGACGGATACGGTGATCATTAGGGAGGCAGGAATGAGACGACAACTCACACCCTGTCCCTCTAACTTCGATAGACAGAAGTTCTGAAAACGCAACATTAATATTTTATAAAGATTGAGCCGCAGAGTTCAACAGATGCCCTGAAAAAGGCCGGGATTCGAAGCCACCAACAGCCAGTCCCGCAAATACACATCATGGCCTCTTAACGGCCGAAACACAATCAAAATAAAAATCTCTAAAGGGATTGATAAACCTAGACGCTCCCCGGAGCATCACCTTCATCCTCAAAACTCACCCAAAGTAGGAACGGTCTCACCGTCGCCTCCATTGGTCGCACCACCGTTGCATGTCTCATATGTGCCGGCTTCGTGATCCTTGACTGCGTGGTCCTGGTCCTCCGAACCCTCCGAATGCAGGACAAGGGTGCACACGGATTTCAGAAGAATCAAGTCGAAGTTGAGCAACGAACTCACGGTCTTCCCGACGTCACGTTCGAGATCGCCAATCAAAGGCGATGTGGATTTCCGCAATGAAATACTCTTAGCCAAAAATTTCGATTTTCAACTCATAATCTTCCGCCCGCAAGATCGTTTACGCGTCTTACAGGCTGGGGGGCTAACTGTTGGGGTCAAAAACGGTTATCTCGAAATCAACGGCTAAAAATATTTATCATACGCGGACTTTCCATAAAACAAGCGTCGAAAGCAAAACAAGTCGTACAGCTTAAAAAACCTATGTTAAAGTCGATCGTTCTTGTTTTACACGATAAACTTTACGAGAAAACCAACTCAGATTTAGTCGTAAAACTTCGATGATACAATCAAGAAGAACCGAGAGACATTAGGTCCGTAGCTGAGATGACACGACCATACGAAAGTATACGGAAGAAACGGGAAGTGATCTAAGTTTGGATAGGCCGAACGACAAGGAATCCGCCTTGAAACTTCAAAGAGCCCGTTCTCTCAAACCGTGAGGACCTAGAGAACGATCAAGATATCAAATCGAAGCCCTCGTCGAGACGCACGTGCTGGTCCTGGCCGCCGGCGGCTAGCCCCCGTGCTGGTCCTGGCCGCCGGGCGGCTAGCCTCCGTGCTGGTCCTGGCCGCCGGGAAACTTCAAAGAGCCCATTCTCTCAAACCGTGAGGACCCAGAAAACGATCAACATATCAAATCGAAGCCCTCGTCGAGACGCACGTGCTGGTCCGTAGCAGCCGGGCGTCTAGCCCCCGTGGTGGCCGTGGCCGCCGGCGGCTAGCGCCCGTGCTGGCCGTGGCCGCCGGGCGGCTAGCCCCGTGCTGGCCGTGGCCGGCGGCGGCTAGCGCCCGTGCTGGCCGTGGCCGCCGGGCGGCTAGCCCCGTGCTGGCCGTGGCCGCCGGCGGCTAGCGCCCGTGCTGGCCGTGGCCGCCGGGCGGCTAGCCCCGTGCTGGCCGTGGCCGCGGTGGCTAGCGCCCGTGCTGGCCATGGCCGCCGGGCGGCTAGCCCCGTGCTGGCTCGGGTCGTCGGATGACAAGCTTCCGTGCATAAGTTCTAGGCCCCGGCCGTCAGAAGTCTGTACTTTGCGTCTTTTCCAAGTTTTTGCGGAACGAATCGTTGAGATTCCGCGTACAAAACTCCCGCTCTTACTCCAAACTAAGATCGTCGGAAACACTTCGGAAACTCGTAAGATATCAACGGGAAGGAAGATCTTAAATTCTACGTGCGAAACAGTGATGGTTATCTTAAGACACCACTCATCTCAACTCTACGAAAGATTGAAGATCTTCCGAAGAAATCGTAGAAAACAACGGAAGTCCTAGAAACGGCCCGAAAGGGACCAAACGCGATCAGACAGTCTGCTTACGATTGTCTGAAATAGATACGACGATTTACGTTTATCTTCACATAACAAGATAAATGCTAAATTTCCAAGAAGGATAAATGTCAAGTTTCCCGAAGATAAATGTCAAGTTTCCCGATAAACATGAAGACCGACGAAAATGGAAAAAGCCCGCTTTGCGGCCCAAAAGGAGAATAGACCGTCATAAGAAGGAGTAAATAAAGGAGCTTTGGGAGATGAGGAAAGGCATAGCGAAAATCATTAAGAGAGAGAGCTCATGTTAGGTTAAGAACTTTGAATTTAGGCGGTAGACTAGCAAGGTAGGACCTAGAACGTCCGGCCGCCTCTCGTTCTATTTTCATCTTGTCTGCAGGCTCCTGTCTCTCTCGGAAGGATCTAACAATCCTTTTACTTAGAGTTCCGCACATAGAAATCCTAGGCATTATTCTCGACATGCCCGTTTCTATGACTAACGCTTGTACTAGACGAACTACGCCAGGCAGTTCGATCTCTTATTCAAACCCTTCCAACTGAACTACGTCCGACTTGATCCTCGAAAGGGGTACGTAGGCAGCCTTCCTTAAGGTCCAGTCTCAAATCTCAATAAAACCTTTCCGCATTTATTTGATCACTTGTCGTTGGTTGTCGCAAAGAATCCGGACCTTCATGGAAAGTTAGGTTTACTTAGCTTTCCTCCGTTTTACTTAATCAAAATCGACAGTGCGAATTTCGGTTCCCACAAGTTTCACCAAAAACTTATTGAAAATTAAGAAAAATGCATGTTACGTTTTTTTATTTGTCTTGAAACCTCATCTAACCATCGATCCCATTTGTTCTCTTATTATTTTCGTTTACTGATGACCCGCAAATCAGCAAATATTAAAGAAAAGTACTAAAACAGTAATCAATTCATGGTAGTTTAGTGATAATCTTTTACCGTATATCTATCTTATTAAAACAGAAACATTTTGTTGGACCTAACATTTATTTTGTAAGTTTTTAAATTAAATGCATTTTTATACTTTATAGTTAAACCTACATTAAATCACTAATGCTCATTTCTTTATACTACTATCCATGTTTCCAAACAATATACTTATTTCTTTATACTACTATCAATGTTTCCAAATAATATATTTTTATACTACTATCAATGTTTCCAAATAATACAATAATTAATCTTAGTTATTTTATATATATCATTTTTTTCTTTAAAATTTTGTAGAAACGTTATAATTTCATAAATTGCAAAATAATGAACTTTAAAATTTGGATTATAAGATTACAAATTATGAAACTATTACAATTTAAATCCAATTAGATTACATATCGGTCATCCATCAGTTCAATCGGTTAGTCTCGGGTTTTAGTGATTTTTTTTTAATATGTATATTTTTAAAAACTAAATTGAATTATCAGATCTCCGGATTAACCGGTATAATCACAATCGGGTTGAATTTAAAAACACTGATTTAAATGCAAAAATATTTTAAATACACACTCTTTAAAAATTACCAAAATATTTGTTAAATTATTAGTGAAATTTTTCATCGTAAAATATTCCGCGCTTCCAAAGCGCGGGTCAAAATCTAGTTCATATTGTAGAGAATGATGAGAATACAAGATTGAAAGAATTGTATATTGATTCTCATAAGAATCATGGTTAGAGTTACATTTCCTAAACTAAATAGATACACATATATGTGAATATCTTATATAATAAATATCTAATATTAACAATAATATTTGCGATCTCCTAGATCCTTTCTGTACGCCCTCTCAACTTCAAGGAGGTAATGGAGTTGTAGCAGAATTAGCTGCTTGAGATTGAACGATAATAGACCAAGACGTGACGTAGATCGCTGGCTAGGAGCTTAGAGGCTTTTTTCCCTTGGTCATGATGGAGATGAAGAGATTCCACTGTGTTTGTGAACGCAGCGGATCTAGTTATTGTGGTAGCAGAGACGGAAGAATGTTGCCGTCACGTTTGAAGGAGAGACTGGAAGACATAAGTTTTGTGTCTTTGACAAACAATAGAAGCTTGGAGGCTTATAGATTCAGAAGCTAGTTTGATGAGTTTGAATAATGGTAGGAAGCACTATGGCTTGTTCACGGAAGCACATTGGCTTGTTGATGATGCTAGGAAGCCCTTTGGCTTGGTAACAAAACCTTTTTTGTGTTTTCATTTTTTTGTGTTTTTCTTTTGCTACTACGTAAGAAATATAGAACAAAAGAAAACTTAAAAAAAAAATGGATTTGGAGGTCTTTAGAGACTTGAATAATAAGAAGCTTCACGGCTTTAAGAAAAACAAAACAAAAGAAGCATTAAGCTTTGATTTTGCCACGATGACTTAAGAATTATAAAGATAAAAGTGAGTCAATAATATAAAGAAGCACTAGGTTTAGATTCAGAAGTCTATGATATACTTGGATGAACGGATGGCTTGGATTCAGAGGTTCGTGATGAACTTGAATGATAGAAACACTTGGTTTAATAGTACGAACTCAGTTTAGAACAACTTTAATACAGATATAAATTAATGACAACAAACACAAAGAAAAAGCTAAGAAAATATTCATAGTAATATACTAATAGCATCAATTTTTTTTTTTGAAATGGTACATTAAGCATCATGAGATTCAAGAATCTTGATGAAGACAAGAGTAAAAAAACAATGATGCAAGAAAGTATTTGAAGGTCGAGAAGATTGGTGAAAGATCATATTATTAAGTACATTCATTTGACGAAGTAAGGAAGGTCAAGAACGTAGAGAAGGAAATAAGCCCAAGTCACACCAGAGATCCCTCCGAAGAAGAACCCTCCAGTGAACTTAGCCCATCCCTCTGCTGTCTGAAGCTGGTCCGGTTGCTTCTTCCGGCCCGTCAAAGTCAAACTTGGTGCAATTGACGGCTCTCCTTCCTTGAACGAAGAGATTCCATAGATAGTGAGGCACATGCTGAGGATGACTACAAGCCCAGCAGCGGCTAAAGAGCCGGCGGAGCCAGCGTAAGCAGTGTTCCTTAATGGGCCCGCTTTGACAAATGGGCCCACTAAGAGGAAACCATGAGCCAAACCCACTTCGACACCACGGAGGAGAGGGTTGACGGCCGTGCGGTAAGCCGGGAGGTTGGAGAGATACCACGCGATCAGTGGGCTTGACGTTACTGGAGTTTCTAAGCTTCCGATGAATGGATCGCCGTTGATTGGTTGGATCACTTGGAATGTTGGCTGCCAAGTTATCCATGTCAGATTATTTGCATATTAACGGTTAGATCAATACCTATATAAGAATATGAATGCGTAGAACTTTAAGTTACATACTTCAAATCCCAAGTTCTCATTCCTTTCCGTAGAAAAGGTTCTATAAAATCATTAAAACTAGTCATACCATGTTCTGGCCATTTAATCCCTAAACAATAATATACAAAATATTGATTTTCCTAAGATATAATACCGGCATACGGCATGACTGATTATGGTATTGACATATGTGTGTGCTTAGGTAATTTCAGATTTGGCACAATCTGATCTGGATCGTATACGATTGTTAACTTTAGGAAGATACCTTGTCTGACTGGACAGCTCGGACTGTGAAGGAAAACGTTCTCTTGGTCGGTGAAACGCGGAAAGGAGCGCCGGAGATGCCCTTAGGAACAGCGATACGCCTCGCATTAGTAGCGGAAGAGAAGCTACTTCTTAGCTGGCTCGCCATTGGAGATGCAGTCGTTCCCATTATTGTGAAATGTTGTGGCTCTTATGAAATTTAAATCAGATTGACGTCAGTATGTATTAAAGAAATAAGCAAATCTAATACACTTGAGATTGCATATGCTGATGTGGCATGACAGAGGATCTGGTTCGTGAGATTTTGTGGCTCTTATGTTCCTGTGTTTGATATACCTGATTCTCATTGGATATTATCTTATCCACTTTGCGTTACAATTTTATGAATAATATATATATATATATATATATATATATATATATATATATACTAGATTATTTTTCCGTGCTCATGCACGGATATAAATATTTATAAAATAAATATACTATAATAATTGATCGATATATACTTTAATTTTAAATTAATTTATATTTTTATGCATAATTCATATTAATAATATTACAATACTTTAATTAGACATATGATTTTGGATATGTTATATCTAGTCATTTTTGTTTTATGGAAATTTTTTCAAAACTACACAGACTAATTTTTATTTGCTAATAAAATACACGAATTATTTTGGATCCCCGTATAATTCACGAACTAATTTTTATTGCATGGTAAATTCACAGATTTTAGGCATCATTTTAGACGCTGTTAATTATATTTAGCGGAAATGATGACGGTGTTAGTGTTTAATTAAACAAATTTTAAATTGTAAAAGGAAATTCCTTAAAGATACACGAATCAATGTCATTTGCTAATAAAATACACGAACTAATTTTATATGCTAATAAAATACACAAACTATTTTGGATCCCGTTTAATACACAAACTAATATTTTTTTTCATTAAATACACAAACTTTTGAAAATTCTAGATTTTTTTCATCCATTTAGATGACATCGACAATGTTTAATAGAATATGACAATAGTTTTAATTAAACATGTGGTTAAGCGTGAAAAGCACGCTCACGCTTACGCTCACGCTCACCCTCACCCTCAACCAAAACCTCTCAAATCAAATAAGCTCTAATTCAAATTAGTTTCAATACGAGTTTGACACCCTAATCGGTTCCAACCGTTTTTATTCTCCAAACTTTTTTCTTCTTTGCTTTGATTTCCCTTTATATCGCTTCGAAGTGGAGTCGATTTCCATATCGTGAAAAGGACGAAGAAAACCAGGTCTTTTTTTAAACGAGCTACTGATTTTGGAATTAGTTTACTTTTATGTATTTCTAATTTTTATTCTTCACTTGGAATCTTGTGATAATGATTCAATGAAGGTCAATTTACACTATGATAAATAAGTTTGGTGTTATCAATTAGGTTGTACGTATATTATTTTTACTATGGTCAATACATTTGAAATTTATCAAAAAAAAAGAATTATACGATGGAAGTATATAATAGAGAAGAAAGTTAATAATCTATAGAGAGGATTTTTCAAGAATTTTTTTCACTTTAACCACACATTTAATTAAACACTAACATCGTCTTCAATTCTGTAAAACATAGTTGACATCATCTAAATAATGTTAAACATAGTTGATATCGTCTAAATCTGGAAATTTTAAAAGTTTGTGTTTTTAACAGAAAATAAACATTAGTTCATATATTAAACTAGAATCCAAAATAGTTAGTGTATTTTATTAGCAAATGAAATTAGTTCGTGTATTTTTAAGTAATTTTCTTTTTACAAGTTAAAATGTGTTTAATTAAGCACTAAAGCCGTCATCACTTCCGTTAAATATAATTAACGGCGTCTAAAACGATGTGTAGAATCTGCGAATTTCAAAATTTTGTGTATTTAATAGACAATGAAAATTAGTTTGTGTATTAAACATGGATCCAAAATAGTTTGTGTATTTTATTAGCAAATAGAAATTAGTTGGTGTATTTTTAAGGAATTTTCCCTTTTAATTGTCGATTCAGTTATTATTTAGGTATATTGGATTACATTTATTTCTCTGAATTCAACTATAATATTTTTTATTCTAAATATGTTAAAATTTTGATTAATTTTCTTATTTTCATTTAGGTTGGTTGTTGTCTTTCTTAATTTTAATATAATCTATTATTTTAGATGTAAAGTTGATTAGTCGAGTCACTCATATTGTGAGTATATTAAGTTACATATATTCTTTCAAATTAAAACTGAAATATAACTATTTTTTTGTGGTTTACGTGGTCGGACTAATCAAATTAAGTATCCAGACTCCTTTTAGCAAACATCCAATTGATAATTAATATATAATATACAATAATCAAAACATTTTATATATTGAGTTACATACATAAGTAACTGATACATTTTTGGAAGCTCATGAACATATATCAATATTTGCAATAATTAAAATATCTTATAAATTCTAAATAATTCTATGTCTTAGATTTATTGAAAGGTAAACTAAAATTTGTTTGATATAATCTAAAAATGAGAATTTATATTTACTTTCGTATTTTGATTATGGTTATATTAAACTCCACAAACATAAAAACATAAAATTTAAAAGCAAATTTAATATTAGGAAAACATATAATTGTAATAACGAACAGTACAATATATCTACATCGTTAAAGTATAGTGATATGATATTTAAAATATTTTATAATTATTTAATCAAAAGATGTTTATTGGTAAAATGATAGTTTTTAATATTTCTTAAAAAAACAGTAAAAAATTGGTACAAGTCGATGACAAAAAAACAGTAAAAAATTGTGATTGTATTTGATAAATCATATTATATAAGTAAAATATAATTTATAAATATTTTTCTGGAATTGAAAGATTTATAATCAACTAAATATATTAAAAATTAATAAAACATTTCAATAAATACTAATTATAAACTATTTTAATCAATTAAACATATATCAGTTTATGTTACTTAATTTTTTTTTTGTCATCGACTAGAAAACAGACTAAAACTGACTATGCAAACCAAACATGGAGATCTGCTTCCATTAATTATTGTATGTAATCATTAAGAAATTAGATAGATATATCAAAATATTTCTATTACTTTGAAAATATATATTTTGTATTGTTTAAAATTATGTTTTAAACTAAATAATATTTCTTTTTCTAATATCAAGATTATCTTTCTGAAATTTGTTTTTATAAAATCACATTATATACAAATATATATTTTTCATCTAAGAAACAATAGATATAAAGTTGTTATTTATTACTTCAAAAGTATATTTTATGTTATTAAAAATAGTTTTAAATAAAATATTACTATGTTGTGAAATTTCCTTTTAATGAACTCATATTATATATAGATATATATTTTCGTTTTTAAATTCGATTTTTAAAATTTATAAATTTTTCTTTTTAATATATATGTTATATGAAAATTTTTAAAAAGGAAAGTAAATAAACATTATAATAGTATTTAAATGTAATAATTTTTAATTCATTAAATGTATCATGTAATCAACTATCGTGAAAGTTAACGTGAGCGCGACACATAGGAAACTGACTTCTTAAAAAATATTTTTGAGATATATGTTTATATTTTTTTATCAACCAAATATATATGATAAAAACAGAAGTACCTTTTGATATTGTTTGAAAAGATGAATAACATGATAAATGAGAATTTTTGAAAACATAGATAGCAGATTAATTACTATTTTATTTACCCTTTTAGCTATTGCATTTACAATCAATTAAGTACATCATTTTTGATTTTATTTTTATTTCCAGTTTCTACCACAGCATTTAAAATCAATTTAAATTAATTAATTACAATGGTTGTTTTTTATTTTTGGTGAAAATAAAAACTCAAACTGAAATATGTAATATATATTATATAAAACAAGTTTTAAATATAGTATTACCTTATTTAGTTTAGTCAAACATAAAAAGTTCGAGAGTTCAATTTTCAAGAAAACAAAATATCATAAAATTAATAACAATTCATAGAAAACTAATGTAAAAATAAAAAATTTAGTATGTTATTTCATTTTAAAATAAATGAACAAAAAACATGTTAATATATGAGTAGTATAATTACATCAAATTGAATCAAGCTATTATTTTTAATATAATATTATGTATAAATAAAAAATATTATCAAATATGTATATATATATATATATATATTATAAAATAATATATTCTATTATATATGTAAGTTACAAAACATAAAAAATAAATATCAGATTTTGTATATAATCAACGGTTTATAGGTTTACGCTGAACGCAAGTTAAATCAAACATTTGTGCCCCCGCGCGGATCAAGTTTTAGAATATTATTAAAGGAGAGATTTGGTCAAATATACCCAAATAGAAGCAATATTAATCAAATAGACATGATTTGACATAAGGGCTAGTTATTTTACTTTTTTATCTTGAATTTCCAAAAATACCCTTACTTACTCTCTTTCTTCTCTTACACACTCTTACATTCTCTGTCTTCTCACACTCTCTTTCTTCTTACACTCTCTTTCTTCTTTCACTCAACGATTTTTGCATTCATATTTTCTCATATATTTTTTTTAATATTTCACATCTGATACACATTTCTATCATATTTTTTTTATAGATCCATAATAAAATAAGTATTTAATAACATACATAATACTAAATTCTAATTACTGGATATTAAACTATGTAACAGCTAACGAAACATTTATCAAGTAACAAATCATGTATCATATAACAATTTTTTATGTCAAACTTTGTATCAACTAATAAAACAAATATCAGCTAACAAACCATGTATGAGATATCAAATTAGTTATCAGATAATAATTCATTTATCAAACAACATATTAACTCACAAATTATGTATCAACCCATTTGTCAGCTTCCAAATAAGTAGTAAACAATGTACAAACTGACAAACCATTTTGTCAACAACACAAACATGTATCAATTAAAGATAAATCTTTGTAACATCATATACCAATCATTTATCATTTTTTTGGTATCATACTATGTATCAGTTAACATAACATGTATCATGTAACAAATAATTTATCAGGTAACAATTCATTTATCAAAAAATGTATCAAATCAAAATCACGTATCAACCAAGTATAAGCTAATAAACCATTTATCAAAATATTTATCAGCTAATAAACTATATATCAAAACATTTAACAATAAGTATTTTGTAACATTTTATTTACCTTAAACTTTTTGCCATCCGGATAACTTTTTTTTTTTTTTTTTTTTTTTTAATATTAATATAATAATTTCAACCCGTTGAAACGGGAAATTAGGATCCGGTTACAAGCCCAACTCGAACAAAAGTTCCTAAGTCAATATATTACAAGCTACCTTCGCCCACCCACTAAACCAAGCACAATCCGATAGCCCGTTTTTAAAATTCTTAAGACCTGTTTGCCGTTCTCAACCATTGACGTTGCTTATGGGACCGTGAGGTTCTCCTCATTGCTTCGGATGCCCGGAACTCCTATACCGTCTTTAGTGTAGCTAGCTCTCAGGGATCTCCTTGGAACTCATAACTTTCACCACCATTTAACACCGACGCAATAGAAGAAGAGATTAGAGTCATACCAAGTGAAAATCGCTCCAATCCCTCTGCACCTTCTAGCACGCCAAGCCATTCGGAACATGGAGCCGAAAGGGCTCACAAGACCAAGCGGATAACTACAAACTGGGCACGAGACAGCCACAACCAAACGAAGCCGAAGAACACTCTAAGACCTGCAAAAGCAAAGGGTAACGACACCACCGCGAACACAAATATGCCCACGGCGTCGGGAAATGTCACAACCACCGATCAAGCCACCGAGGGAGGAGATACTCTGCTGACAAAACAGAGACACACAAACCACTCGTCGATCGTCTCATCCGAGAACCGGACAAAGATAGCCTAAGCCGTCAGAAGCTAATCTTGTGGCAAGGAGAAGCTTTGAAAAAAAACACACACAAGAGTGAAACAATCGGGAGCAAGTCGACACAACTCTCCAATTGACGGCAACCAAAGGACGGGAAGAAGAACAGAGATTGAAAGGAGGACCACAACATCGCCTTGAAGACGCCATAGACGACGTATCCAACACCGCTCCGGAACAGCACCTCACGGAAGAACACCCCGAGTCCTGACACACGCCAGCTACTAGAGGCTACTAACGCCTTTGAGAAAAGGGACTCCAAAGCTCTCAAGAAGAAGAGGTCAGAGCCGACTCTGAACTAGACGCCTAGGAGAGAGCACAGCTCCGCCTCCACACTCCCCTTACCAGCAGGGAACCACCGGCAAGCCCATCCAATCTGCCTCCACACGCAGCTGTCTCCACAAGGGGCTAAAAGTACCCCTCACAAAACCCTAAAAAATCCGACTTCACCAAACGCGAGCTCACAGACCCCGTGTCGAGGCTCCACCACCCAACAAGCTGCACCAACGCCGGAGCTTCCCTGCAGTAAAGACGGCACCGACGAGCCTCCAGGAGCAGAAACATCGGACAAGACGAGGAGAGGGAAAGATACGAAGGTGAAGCAAAGAGAAAACAGAGATGAGGAAGAGAAGGAACCTCCGCCGTCGAGCGCTAACGTACCGGACACAATCCGGCCACTCAACGACGGAGCAAAACGAAATTGAAAGTTTTGGTTTTTAGAGATGGAAGAGAGAGATGAGAGAGAAAGTAGATCTGGAAAAATATTTTATCTCCATCCGGATAACTTTGCGTTGAAGGTGTTATCTCGACGATCCGATCACTAACACTAAGAATCTATTTGATTTTCCTTCTGCACATAGACTTTTCGCTTGGATAATGTTCTAATTTTCATAGTTGCCCAAAAATCATTGTTAAGAAAAAATATTACAACACTTCTAGAAATAGAATTTTGAGAGGTTTGGATTGGTGATGGGGTTAGAAAATATTAAAAAAATTCAAAGTGAGTTGAATTTGGATTAGTAAAAATTAGGATAATTAGAGAACTAAAATGAAAAGAAAAATGAAGAAGAGTTCGTGTAAGTGAGAAGAGAAGGAGAAAAAAGAAAAGTAGAAAAAGAAAAAAAGAAAGTAGTGTCACGAGAAATCATGAAAAAAAAACTAGGGAAAAGTATGATTACTTTTCAGACAGAAATCTGACACAAGACATGAGACTATAGATAGAGTTGGTTCAGAGGGATAGGGGTAATATGGGAAAGATCAGTCAAGTAGAAAGAGGAGGATACACTCTTAATATGAGTCTCAAATAGAGGCACATACGCCAATTTCTCTTATTAAAGCCCCAATGGGTCACAGTTGTACGAGCAGATTATCAAGTTGGATTGACATAATCCATTACAACTAAGCCCAATTAAGACAACTATGAAAAAGGATAAGATCAAACTAAAACCAACCACGTGTCCTAATGATATGTGGATTACGTCTTGATACGTCACCGACATAGTTGAAACACGAAAGTCGAAGCCGCCGGCGTCCTATCCCTAAGTTGGAGCATGGATTCCATATTTGAAAAGTCCAACATCAGGTTCCAAACTTGAAACTGCCATGACACCTCTTGTTGGTCGCCAAAGAGATGATCTGATCTTCATATGGGTCGTCGGAAGAAAAGTAAAACACAGGTGATTGAAATCTTACACTCCTTGGGGAAGCACCATAACACGGTGAAGATGCACCGAGTCTTCGTGTTTGATACCAATCATCCCGGATCTCTTGAAGATTCAATCGCTATGAAACTCTACTCACACCTGTTAGGAACTTAAGAGTAAAGAATTACTAATTCGCTAATGAACAACAAGCAGATCTGACGATTAACAGAGATCTAGATTTCATCTCCTTGGAATACAAGCTTTCTGGAACAGGTCAGAAAGCAAGGGTAGACATGCAAGATGTGGGAGAAGAACAAACAAAAAACTAAAATCGAAACTTGTCAGATTTAAAACCGAATACATCGGAAGCCAAAAAGAAACTAAATATTTAAAGTCGGAAAAACCAAAACCGGATCTAAATAGACCGAAGACAATAAAACAAAAGAGATTTGGCGGTAACCGACGGCAAAAGAGCTAACCGGCCACCGGAGCTCGATTTAAGAAGAGAAAGTTCTAGTGAGAGGTTAGAGAATTTAAAAATCTAGAGAGAGATTGATATATATATATATATATTTGATCAAAAATATGTAATGTATATATTTTATTTTTTAGTTATTATGAAAAATGATGTTGAAGTTATTGTGAGAAATTGAACTTTACAGAGTCTTTTTTTTGGGTCATGCAATTAATCAAAATTTAAAACATGAATTAAACAAAACCAAAAGAAAAGTAGCAACTCTTCCATAGTTAAAGTGGGTGATTATTATTCTCCAAACTTCCATAAAACCGTTTTTAAATAACTGAATTATTTCGTAGAAATCCAAATTGAATTGAAACTTTTTAAAAAGGTAAATATTTAACTTTAAGAAAGTCATTAGTAAGTTATTAGAATGATAAAAAGTGGAAGTTGTTTTAATTTTTCCTACAAAATTAATTAATTTTGAATTTGTAAAGAAATTTATATTCAGTCATTATTGATGATAATTTTGTTGGGTCATTTTTCTTAAAAGAAAAAAAGAAAAAAATTATGTTGGATCATTTCGTTCATGTGACTTTTTATTTGTAAAGTTGCTCATAAAAAGACATATGTTCGGCTCACTTTATAGTGATAGGCTTATATCTTTGGGGGGGGGGGGGAGGGAGGGTCCTAGACATATACTTGTCATGCAAATAGAGCTAATGAATATATGACTTTTTCGGAGGGAAAATATATTTTACTCAAAAATATTTTTCGTAAAAAAACACAATTGCAGTTACAAAAAAAAAACACAATTGAGAAGAAATTAATCAACCGAGGAGCGTGCAAAGTTAAATAATAGAGGACTCCAAATTCTTAGTTGAGCGTGCAAAATTAAATAATAAAGAACTCCAAAATCTTAGTTTTGGGTTATATTTCGATTGACTGCTTCAAATTCAATACAAGCGGTGCTTTTTTGGGGTCAAATTTTACTTCAATTAAAAGAAACTCAGGTTAGAGAGTTTTCTCTCACAGGAGGAGATTTTTGAAACAGAAATTTAGTCTCTTTGACCAAACGATCAGCGACCGTATTACAATGCCGAGGTACAAATTTATAAAGAGATATAAAACAAGGAATTATTCAACACGCTGATGTCATGGAGAATCCTTTGAAGAGAAATAACATATGTGTTTCCTGTGATCAGATTAATAAGCCTTTTGAATCTGATAAACAAATCAGGTCACTGATATTAAGAGAGATAGCAGCTTTGATTGCGCTTTTGGAGCCAATGTTTCTGCCACTAGGGCTGAGGCCACAATATAGCACAAAGTCGAGCCTTTCAGGAGAGTAGTACCGGCAGAGTCTGATCATATTCATCACATTCCTTCTGCACAAGAAGCACTATTCCAAGCTGCATCAGAAAAACAGAAAGCTGCATTCTCTCAGGGCTGATTTTGAGTCACACTAACAGAGCAGTCTTTACGTGAGGTATGGTGTTGCATTCAAGTCTTTCCACTCTCTTGCGTGTTTCATAGCTTTTCCTAAGACCTCTGTTTCCAAGAAAGACCTTTCCTCAAACACCAGCTGATTTCTACTTGTCCAGAGCTCCCACATGTGAGCCACATGTACAGGGACGAAATCACTCCCACCGGTGGGAGGTTGACCATCCTGGTGCAGGCTTTTAGTAATTCCTCAATTGATCTTACAGTCAAGGCACCAGAAACAAAAAGAGCGGGAACCTTCTCCCATACTTTTCGCAAATGGGCAGAGGAACATTACAGGGGTAGTAGTCTTTATTTCGCCACACCGTTTGCACTTTCCATCTACCATGATCCCTCTCTTAAGCAGAGCTTCTCCCACAGTTAACATAATTGTTTTTCAGTTTCCAAAGAAATTCTTTATCTTCGGCGAACATTTGACATTCCAAACACACTGTCACCAGTTAGAAGCATCATGGTTCTCTGCCACATTTATTTTATCAAGTGCATACCCTGATTTAGTAGTATAATTTCCCGACTTCTTTGGCAGCCATACAAAGATGTTGCTCACACCGCAGTCGCTAGGAACTTATCAGGTCTTCATACTGAGGTAGAACTTTCTTTATCTTCTGACATTCCACTCTTCTGAATTAGGTGTCATCAACTCTCTAACCATCATGTCTTGCTCTTCCTCTAGTGGGGTCCTACTGGGCATATTTGTTGGCTAGTTGATAACCAGTTGTCGCTCCATACTACAGATTTACCATCTCCTATATCCCAGCCCAGTCCTCGCTTGATAATTTCTCTCCCCGGCAGTATCCCCCTCTGTCTATGTGACTTTGCGTTTGTGGCCAAGCAATCAAGAAAATTATCACAGCAGAGTTCTTCTCAGCAGTGATGGTATTCTTCAGTAATCTCCAAGCATGTTTTGTAAACAAGGCATCATTGAAGACCTCAATCTCTTTGAAGCCAAGACCACCCGCTATTTTTGGTAGTGTGAGTTTGTCCCACGCCACCCAACACATCTTTCTCACATCCGGTTTCATGTCCCACTAAAAACGGGTGAGAACCGATTGAATCTGCTTGCACATAGATTTTTGGATCTTAAAAAGCATGACATTTCATAGGTTGGCATTGAGGCTAAGTAGATGAACAGTCAAAACAAAAAAAAATCAGAGGGATAGAAGAACACTCCCCGTCCAGAGTTGCTCTGATACCACTTGACACAATCCTAGCATGCTGCTCTGGAAGAGATGGGATAATCCTTTGCAGAAACGAATCAAAAGACTCAGGTTTCTCAAAGGCAGTGGATTTAATAGTGACACAAGAGGGATGAAGAGACTCTTGATACTCCCTTGGGCTGTTGGATATTACATACCAACAAGATCATTTCTCAGAGAATATTCATAAATAAGAACACAAGTTTTTGACTGAAAAAATGATTGTTTATTATTTAATTTCGTCCAGCATATAAAGGAGAAGGTTGTACATGCACATCATCTCGAAAACACAAGAAAGGAGTAAAAACAAAGGCTCCTCGCGAAATACAACAAAGACCAAGACTTAGGAGTTTTCGAAAACAAAAGGAATATAAAAAGCATGGCTTAATATATAACATCAGATTTTCATGTGGACAGACCGAGATCATCATCTAGGAGATAGGAGAAACAACTTGTGGCCTCATTAAAAACCTTGACTGGAAAACCAAGTGGGACAAAACCAATCAAGGGAAAAAGAGTACACACACGCTACTCTCTCTCTCTCTCTCTCTCTCTCTCTCTCTCTCTCTCTCTCTCTCTCTCTCTCTCTCTCTCTCTCTCTCTCTCTCTCTCCTCTCTCTCTCTCTCTCTCTCTCTCTCTCTCTCTCTCTCTCTCTCTCTCTCTCTCTCTCTCTCTCTCTCTCTCTCTCTTCTCTCTCTCTCTCTCTCTCTCCTCTCTCTCTCTCTCTCTCTCTCTCTCTCTCTCTCTCTCTCTCTCTCACATCCCCAAGGCACGTCTAATCACCAAGCATGTCTCCCACTTCTCATCACCAAGCCATGTCACCCACTTCCCGAGCTCCAAAATATGTTGCCAACTTCTTCCTTCTCCCTAAAAATCGTCACCTACTTCTCCATTTCACCCAGAGCTTGTTGCCCACTCTTCGCTTCGACTCATAGTCTTCGCTTCGTCTCAAACAAAATTGCCATCGAGAGATTGTATGTTAAAGTGACAAATCCGTCTTTTCCATCAAAACTAGCTGAACGTTGAGTTAAAACAATTAAATGTAAACACATAGTACACTTTACACATGGTACACTCTTTTATGAAACAACGCAATTTTATTATGACTGCACTAAAAAAATCAGAGCAAAACAATAAGACTTTTGAGAAAATCGTATAAGTGTTTAAATATTAATATGGTATGAAATGGCCTAAATACACAAAAACTGCCCGCAAAGATTTATTCGATAAGAAAGGAAAATAAATGAAGGTCAAATTGCTTTGAGAAGGATAAGGAAGAAACATAAGAAAAAGGAAGATTTTTGAAGGATATAAAATCGATTTTAGAGATAAGGAAAGATCAGAGGAATATGGGAAGAAGATATAAACGAATCTATGGAAAATGGGAAGATAACCGACCTAAGGAGTAGTATATAAGCAAAGGCCTAGATAGAAGAGAGGGGGACACATCCATTCATGAATTCTTAGACTATATGCATTCTGATAGCTTTAGGGAACTTAGTTCTAGGTAATCAACTTAGCTAATCGGACAACCAGATAATCAGCTGATAAACAATAATCGGTTTTGAAACCAATTTTAACCGACTAAAATGTAATAAATTCACACTCTTTGGTGAAATGTGGGCTTATGATACAAGCCAAACTGCAATATAAGACTTCGACTATGTGTGACTATTTATAGATGCCATCATACCTTGCTCTCCTTATAACTTACCGATGTGGGGCTCCATTGTATGTGTTTTGTTGGACTTTTTACAAAAACAACATCATCACGCACCACTATACCATAACATATTTAGTTGTTTATACACATATTTTTGTATATAAAATTTATTTATAATAAAATACAAAAACTAGTTTTGGATTACTCCTCAATTTTTTTTTAATTTAATAAATAGTCGCTAGTCCCAGGCTGAACACTCGACTAGTGACCAGCGAATTCTTAAACATTGACTTAGACTATGAGTTTGCTATGGAAATATGTAGAATAGTCTATGGTATCCCTCACTGTACCATTTTCAAATTGTCCAGCGTGGAACGATTTCAAAGTATTAACTTCAGGCTACTAAAAAAGAGAAACATATTATTTTTTATTAAAAGATAAACATGTCTTTATGAATTAGTTGTTCTGCTATCTATACTTAAAGAGCTGTATTTAAATATATTAGGTAATGATATACGTCTTGATTAGGATGAAATAATTTAAAATATTCATGTTATCAAAATTAAAATTTTGGTTTAAAAAATTTAGGATTACGGTATTTTCATTTGTAGTTAATAAAGATTTAACTATATCAGTTTATAACCATCAGTAAATTAAAAGGCGCTTAGAATTAAAAGACTTTTGGGTTTAGTTATATGTATTATGAAGGGTTACAAACATGTGAAAACATCAATCGAAATTAATCGAATAAATAAGATGTTCTTAGTGGAAATCAAGTATATTGCATTGTCATATAAGACCATAAACCCAGTTATTACATAGCAAATCCATTCAATTTCATTAACACTAATTCAGCATAGTATATTTTATGTACTGTTCAAGTATATTTGGTATGTGAATTAATTAGTTATTCAATTCTTGTCCATTAGTATAATAATAGGTTTTAACCAAACAATTAACAGCATTTACAAAATTACCACTTCTTAGAATATAGATAGGTTGCTAACCCTTAAAATAATTATTCCAAACCTATAATGGAAATTGGTATCATGGTACTTAAGAGCATCTCCAATGGTTAGCTTCATTTTTATCTTCAAATATGCACTTTCTTCAAAATGAAAAAAAAAAATGAAGCAACATTCAATCCAATGGTTTGCTTCATTTCTTTCTTGTAAAAAGAATATTCCAAATATATTCTTTCTCCACTTTATCATTAGTTATAAATAACACCTTCTACTTTTTCATATTTACTAATTTTGCCAAACTATTTTATCTCAACATAATTCAACATGTTCAACATATCTTATAATAAAATTATTACACCAAACATAAATAAATAAATAAAAACATTAGATTTTATAAAGAAGTTTCAGACATATGTTTTTTCCATAAGTGATCAATTAAATCATTTCGAAGTGCGAAATGAGCTTCTTGATCTTTGATTCTTCTAAATCGAGCAAGAAATTCTTGAAAACGAATATTCTCATTTTCTTCGATATCAACCTCTGCAGGTGGAACTTCTCTTGCAACTTCAATGGGTGCACTGAGATCACGCTCATCCTCAATTATCATGTTATGTAAAATTATACAAGTGGTCATGATATCACGTATCACTTCTCTTTTCCAAAAACGAACTGGTCCTTTCACAATTGCAAAGTGTGATTGGAGAACTCCAAAAGCACGTTCCACATCTTTCCGACATGCTTCTTGTTACGTAGCAAAATATTGATTTTTTGAACCCCTTGGTTCATGAATAGTTTGTACTATGGTAGACCATTTTGGATATATTCCATCGGCCAAATAATACCCCATATTATATTCATTTCCTTGAATAATATAATGAGCAGGAGGTGCAATACCTTGAGCGAGATTGGAGCAAATATGGGAAGATTCCAACACATTGATATCGTTATTGCTGCCAGGCATCCCAAAATATGCATGCCATATCCAAAGATCATAATCTGCAACAGCTTCAAGAATTATAGTTGGTGATCCACTTCGACCTGAATATTTTCCAGCCCAAGCGGTAGGACAATTTTCCACTTCCAATGCATGCAATCCAAGCTGCCTAACATTCCCGGAAAACCTTGTTTTTCACCAATATACAGAAGTCTTGAAACATCGGCAGGGGTTGGTGATCGTAAGTACTCCTCCGAGAATATCTCCACTACAGCTCGACAAAATCTTTTCATACTCTCGATAACTGTTGATTCGCCAATTTTTATGTATTCGTCTGTTGCATCAGCTGGTAAACCGTAAGCTAGCATCTGAAAGATGGCAGTTATTTTCTGAAGAGATGATAGACCAAGTATACCGATTATATCCCTTCGTTGTTTGAAGTAGATATCATGATTTTCAACCGCATCAACGATACGAAGGAATAAAGGACGAGACATACGATATCTTCTACGAAACATGGCATTGTTTTAAGTTGGGGTCTCCGAGAAGTAGTCGTTGAACAATCTACAATGTGCGCTTTCTCGATCGCGGTGGATAAAAGAACATCCAGGAACTGAACCTCCATGAATCACCTGACTGCTTTGTTGATTACGAAGGTATTGTATTATCGCATTGTCATTATCGTAGCATGCTGTATCGCTAATTCTTCTTGGTAGAGATTATTGATCATCTCTTCATTTTCATCATCATCATCCAATGATGAAGAACCATCCAAATGAAATGAATTTGTGAAATTATAATTCATTGTAAGATAGAAAATTTAGAGTGTGTGAAGTTAAAACTGATTTCTACTAGTATATATAGAAATTCTTGGAATCATTTTTTCTTTGTATTATTATTGGTCTTTTGAAAGTTTAAGTAACGTGAGAATTTTGGAATTACTTTTCATACAATTATCAAATCATGTCATATTATATATTGAAATATGTGAGAATCTTTGAATTACATTTTCATTGCATTATCAAATCATGTGATAATAAATTGAAAAATGTGAGAATCTTTGAACCACTTTTTCTTTGTATTATCACATCATGTCCTAATATATAAAAAACATGATAATCTTTGAATCACTTTATTATTGTATTATCAAATCATGTCATAATAAATTGAAAAATGTGAGAATCTTTGAATCATTTTTTTTTGTATTATCACATCATGTCCTAAAACGTGAGATTCTTTGCATACTTTTTCATTGTATTTTCAAATCATGTCATGTTCAATTGAGAGGTATGAGAATCTTTTTTATTAAATATAAATTACATGGTGTGCTTTACATTTTCATTCACAACTTTGAATCATTCTAGTCTATTCTCTTCTTTTCATCCACAACTTATTTTAACCTTTTACAAAATGCCATTACGTTCCGCAGGATATACTCATGAAGAAGATAAGTTCTTATGCCAAGTCTATATGGAAATATCCCAAGATCCAATCACATGTGTTTATCAAACGTCCAATCATTTCTGGTCTCGTGTGGCAGATGCTTATGAGGCTGGGAAAAATGCAAGTTGGAACGGACATACAAAGAAATCTATTCAGTGTCGAATTCAAACTATTGAAAAGGCAACAAAGAAATTGCATGCATGCCTCAAGCAATGTGAAAACAGACATCCAAGTGATGCTTCAAATGATATATTGTAAGTGTTTTATGATTAGTGTAATATATATTTACTTATTTTGTACTGATGTCTTTTTGTTTTAAATTGTAATGTAGTTTGAGCAAGCCAAATTAATGTTTGTGGATGATCCAAAATACAAAGGAGGCTGGAAATTCGATCATGTGTGGAATATCATCAAAAAATTTGAAAATTTTAAAGATGGTGACACTTCTGCGAAAAAAGTGTCGAACACTTGTGGTTTCGGAGATACAAATCCAGCCTCTGATTCGGCTACACGAGAATCTCCAGGTTTGTCCTCATTTTCTTTGAATTTAGGTGACGAAGAAGATAATATTGGTGGATCTTCATCTAAAAGACCAGTTGGAGTACAAAAGTCTAAACTCAAAAGAAAAAAAGATGATGAAACATCACTTGTTATTAACACTTTGGAAGAAGGAAATAAAAAAACTCTTGGAGGAGTTAAAGAAGATAAGCGCACACAGAGAACAACATCTAGAGATTCAAAGTAAGAATTATGTTTTGAAAAAACAAAAAAGAAGAAAACAAAATTTTATTTTGTGATGTGAATTCCATACAAGATCCTAAAGTTCGATAAATTCGAGAATACATTCAATTCAAACGAACTCGGATTTTGTTGGAAAGGAGTGAAGAATAGCAAGCTCAACAAACTCCTCAAACATCAACTTCATTTGGAAAATATTTTAATAATCTTAGTGGTTCTGGAAATGATTTACCAGATTATTAAGTTTTAGTTTATGTTGTATTAATAAATTTTATATGCTTAGTTTTGTGTTATTAATTATGTATTTGACTTTTTATCTTATTAAGTAAGTTTATTTTATTTATTAGTATAAATTTTAAGTACATTTAATATTTTAAATTGATATAATAAAAATAACAACTGAAATTAAAAATTAATTGGATTATATTAAAGCATATTGTTTATGTTGGCAAAAGATAAGAACAAATAAAAGTTAAGGACTAATTTGCAATGAAAAAGTTCATCTTAAAAAAAATGAAGATATGTACAGTAGATCTTCAAATTTGAAGCAACACTGTTCATGGCTTCATTTTGAAGCAAAAAATGAAGTAGGGTTGGAACAAAACTTTCTTCAAAATGAAGCAAAAAGTGAAAAATGAAGTGGGGTTGGAGATGGTCTTAGAATATAAAAGAATGCTAATATACTTCATGGAGCTCAACGTTGTATGTTAATCTTAACATTAGGTTGATTGATGAATTATGAATATTGATTAAATTATGAATGAACCATTACATTTGTTCATCGTAGATGTAAAAACTATAACAACGTTGACGGTGTATAAAGTCCGGAAACTATTAATACTGAAATTCATAATGATTGAGACTCATGTAAAATGAAATTATTTGTTTGGCCAGTATAAATGTAAATCTCTTATAATTTTTTGATGTTCTATTTTTTATGAGGAGTTTCTCATGAGGAAGAACAACTTTTAAATCTTTGATGTTTCTTCATAAAATGTTTTATTATGAGATAGAACATTCAAGTGTACAATCTTCAAGTTAGATTATATCAACCGGACGTTATGCTAATATTTTTCATGGGAAACAATTTTGTTTTACATGTAAAGTTACTGGTGTAAGGTGTGGTAAAATATTTATCAAGCCATCTACTGTAACGTTAATTATCAAGGTTCATATAAAGTTATAGTAAAATGTATCATAGGTAAGACTAATAGAATTTTCTGTAATAACTCTAATAATAGATGGATATTTAATTTAAAGAGTGTAAGAATATATTTAAAGCTGACACCTCAACAAAATTGTATTTTTATTAATAAAATACACATCTAAGGTTTTTTTTTTATAATTGTTTCTTCTTTAATAATAAAGGGATTATTGCGCCGTTTAGGAAAATGGTAAGTTGGAGAAAAAGTTTGTTCCTACACAAGATCACGAGAAAACCTTATGATATAGGGTTTGAGCTTGAGCAATTGGAATATAAGGTTTATAGGGTTTCAGGTTTTGCTGCTGACACCACAAGTTGAGAGGTCCAAAACCTTGAATTTTTTTGGTCGAAAGTCTAGAGGTGAACTATTTTTTCTACACTGGCTCACGTGGTGTGCGATCGTTAGAATGAAAAGTTTTTTCTTAGGCTAAGAAAGTAGTCTGTGTTATAAATTAACTTACGAATTTATAGTATCAGGAAAATTAAATAAGCGTGAAATTTTTATACCCGCAAAAAGAAAATAACACTAATATAAATATAATAGCGAGAGAGAGAGTAAGTTATAAAGGGAGAAGAGATCTTGTACAAGTGTGTATTACCATTGATCGAAATGATCGTTTATATAGAAGTGAAAAAGAGAAAGTTAATGTGCGTGCATAGTGACGGTGGGCTCCACACAGTAAATAATAACACAAAAATGTCAAGTTTCGGAGCGTATTATTTTGACATTTCCTTTCTTCACGTTTATAACACTCCCCCTTGGAGACCAGTGTCACTATCACTTCTTGCTTAACCCCTTTGTTGCCTCCTTAAAAACCTTTCTAGGAAAACCCAATTGAAAAAACCATAGTAAGGTAAAAAGAGTACAACCACATAAGCTCTCCCTCGAATTAGCAGTCATAGATCCTTCTGATGACGCATTCCAATGTTATGGACATGTTTCGTGAATACCAAAGTAGGAAGTGATTTTGTGAATAGGTCGGCTGCATTGTCGCATGATCGGACATATCTTACCTCAATCTCTTTCTTCTTCTCGATCTCTTGAGTGTATGAGAAGAACTTCAGATGAATATGCTTCGTTCTGCTTTTGATATATCCTTCTTTTGTTTGAGAAACACATGCCACATTATCTTAATATAGAATAGTTGGCTCCATAATTTCATCAATCCCACTGCTTGAACAGATGTGGTGGCTTATTTATTTTAGCCATACACATTCTCTACTCGCTTCATGGAGTGCGATGATCTCAGCATGATTTGAAGAAGTAGCTACGAGTGTCTGCTTTTGAGAACGCCAAGATATGGTGGTGTCTCCAATTGTAAAAATGTATCCCGTTTGTGATTGAGATTTGTGTGGATCTAACAAATAACATGCATTTGCAAAACTAATAATTTGACCCTTTGAATTTTAGGGTAAAATAGACCTAAATCAATGGTCCCTTGAAGGTAACGAAAGACATGTTTAATTCCATTCCAATATCTTCATGTAGGGGACGAACTGAATCTTGCTAAAAGATTGATAGCAAACGATATATCAGGTCGAGTGTAATTTGCAAGATACATAAGAGCTCCAATTGCACTTAAATATGGAATTTCAGGACCAAGTATTTCTTCATTTTCCTCGGATGGTCGAAATGGATCATTTTCAACATTAAGTGATCTAACGACCATTGGGGTGTTAAGAGAAGTTGCTTTATCCATGTTAAATTGTTTCTGTACTCTTTTGGTATATGTAGATTGATGTAGAAATATACCCTTTTGAGAATGCTCAATCTGTAAGCCTAGACAATATTTTGTCTGCACGAGATCTTTTATCTCAAATTCTCTTTTTAATAATCTGATGCCTTTTGTATTTCTTCTTGAGTTCCGATAATGTTAAGATCATCAACGTACACCGCGATTATCACAAATCCGGTTGTAGTTTTCTTTATGAAAACACAAGGGCATATAGGATCATTTGTGTATCCTTATTTTATTAAATGCTCACTTAGACGATTATACCACATACGTCCAGATTACTTTAACCCATATAATGATCTTTGAAATTTTATTGCACATAACTCTTTAGGTTTGGAATTTAATGCTTTTAACATTTTAAATCCATCAGGAACTTTCATGTAGTTATCAGTATCTAATGATTCATATAGATAGGCTGTAACAACATCCATGAGACCCATCTCGAGATTTTTATCAGCTGCTCGACTCATCTGGAATGTAAAAGTGATTGCATCCATAACAGGAGAATATGTTTCCTCATAATCCATTCCAGGCCTTTGAGAGAAACTTTGGGCTGCGAGACGAGCTTTTTATCTTGTAATCTCATTTTTCTCATTTCGGACAAACACCCATTTGTATCCAACAGGTCTCACATATTTGGGTGTGAGCACAATAGGTCTGAATACGTTTCGTTTGTTAAGGGAATCTAGTTCGACTTGAATTGCATCTTTCCATTTTTATCCAGTCATGTCTTTTTTGACATTCATATACAAACTTTGGTTCTGGATCTTTGTTTTCTTCATTTATTTCCTTTGCTAAGAGATATGAGAAAACATCATCAATACCATCCATCTCATTTCGTTTCCATATCTTTCGATTATGGATGTAATTGATAGAAATCTCGTGATTTCCTTCAGATTCAAGATGCTTTATATTATCGTTAGAATCACAATTTCCTTCTTCCAAAATATTTTCCGTTATTTTGGTAGTATCATGCTTTTCACTTTCCTTACGTTTTCTAGGAATTTTTGTCTCTTGAACCAATAAGTCTACCGCGCTTTAAACGTGTACCTGATTCACGTGTATCAACTGCTGTCCCACATTTTTTTGGTATTTCAATACGAGCAGGAGTATTTACAGCTGGTATATGTGATTTAGATACCATTTTGGTATTGGCAAATGCATCTGGCAACTGATTTGCTATATTTTGTAACTGTATGATGCGTCGAACTTCTAGTTCTGTCTGTTTCGTAGGAAGGTCAAGGTGTAATAAAGATGGCACACTCCATTTAATTTATTTTCCTACTTGTTTATTGTCTCCCCTAGAGTTGGGAATTCTTTCTCATTGAAATGAAAATCGGCAAATCGTGCTGTAAACACATCATCAGTTTGTGGCTCTAGGTATCTTATTATTGATGTAGAATCATAACCAATATATATTCCCAACCGTCTTTGCGGTCCCATCTTTGTACGTTGCGGTGGTGCTATTGGAACATAAACCACACAACCAAAGATTTTTAGATGAGAGATATTTGGTTCTCTACCAAATGCTAATTGTAGTGGAGAATATCTATGATGTGCACTTGGTCTTATCCGAATGAGTGCTTCTGCATGCAAAATGGCATGTCCCCATACAGAAGTTGGAAGTTTTGATCTCATGATCAAGGGCTTGCAATCAATTGCAATCTTTTAATCAATGATTCTGCCAAACCGTTTTGTGTATGAACGTTAGCAATAGAATGCTCTACTTCAATCCTTGATACCATACAATAATCATTAAATACTTGGGATGTGAATTCACCAGCGTTATCTAATCTAACTCTTTTAATTGGATGACCAGAGAACTGAGATCTTTATTTGATTATATGAGTTAGAAATCTCGTGAATACCATATTTCGAGATGGTAACAAGCAAACATGCGACCATCTACTTGATGCATCGATTAATACCATAAAATAGTAGAATGGTCCACATGGTGGATGTATAGGTCCACAAATGTCACATTGGATTCTTTACAAGAACTTTTGTGATTCTTTATCGATTTTGGTTGGTGATGGTCTTGTGATTAATTTTCCAAGAGCACATGCAGCACATGTCATTTTATTACTATGATATATATCTTGGGTTTTCATTAAATGGCCATGTGAACTTTCAATGATTTTTTGCATCATTGTAGTACTTGGGTGACCGAGACGGTCATGCCATAGTGCAACATCTTCTGGATTTCTTTTGATCACAAAGATTTGATTATATTGCATTAATATAAGTGTGATGTAATTCAGAAGGAAGTTTTGCAAATTTTTCCAGTACAAGGCTTTGCCTGATTTTTTAAGAAGTTATATACATATACTTCTTTCTATTCTCAGTTGCAGACTGAGTGTCATATCCTTGAAGGTATATATCTTTTAAACTCAACAAATTTCTCTTTGAATTTTGAGAATATAAGGCATTATTTATGGAAAACTTTGTTCTCTTAAGCAACATAAAGTTTGCTTTGCCAATTCCTTCGCTCAAGTCCGTAGGACCTGATATTGTATTTACAGTCATTTTTGCTGACTTCAAGTTAGAGAAATATATCTTATCTTTCAGTATAGTATGTGTTGTACCACTATCTGTAATGCAAACTTCTCTACCAATTTGCTTAGTCGTTGTTCCACTATCCATTTATGTAACAGACAATTAATATTAATAAAGAAAATAAAATTTCATAAGTAAACATATCATTATTATACATTGATTATAAACACACAATAGTTATACATTAAACTATAATTATACATTAGTTGTTTTGAAAAACAATGTTATTTTAGGATCAAAATATATAATAGTAATAATATTTTTATGGCATCACTGGTATTATTGAGGTTGATTACAACAAGCATTTTAATTATCTTGATGAGTAGTCTCATCGAAATCTGCCATAAAGTCAGAAGACTCAAGGTATGTAGATGTTGTACCATCAAAGTGTTCATTAAGATTAACTTCTTTTGCTTTGCCTTTGATGGTTTCTTGGTACAACTTACATAGATGCTGCGGAGTTCGGCATACTTGAGACCAATGTCCCTTCGATCCACATCTGTAACAGATGTTCTCATTTTTACGAGTAGGGTTATCTTGGACTTCTTTCCCTTTTACCCAATCAGATCGATTCCATGTGTTGGACCCCCTTCCCCTTGGGTTGTAACTCTTTTCATGACCACGATTAAATCGATGTCCACGACCACGACCATGACCATGACCACGATAGGAATAGTTTCCTTTTTCCGGATTTTTCACATCCGTTGCATTCACCTCAGGAAATGCTTTGGCTCCCGTGGGTCGGGTATTGTGGTTGTTAATAAGGAGTTCATTATTTTTCTCCGCTATCATGAGCGCTACAAAGAGTTCAGAGAACCTCGTGTATCCACGGTTTCTGTATTGTTCCTGTAGAACATAATGGTTTTTGTGGAACGTTTGGGTAGTTTTCTCCAGCATTTCTACTTCCGTCACGGGCTTACCGCAATATTCTAATTTCTCCGCTATCCTAAATATAGCGGAACTGTATATTTCCACCTTTTCAAAATCTTAAAACCGTAGGTTTGCCCATTTGTCGAGTGCATGGGGATGAGTTATTTTCTTCTGGTTATCGAACCTTTCTTTTAGAGCTTTCCAAAGATCTAGTGGATTTTTTATTCTTGCATAGTCATGTGTAAGGTTTTCATCTAGGTGTTTTCTCAGAAATATTACGGTCTTAGCCTTTTCATGAGAGACTGATTTATTTCATTATTTTATTGTATCGAGTATTTTTTCCGAATCCAGATGAAGCTCCATATTCGTGACCCATGCCGTATAATTTTCCCGAGTTATTTCTAGAGCCGGAAACTGGAGTTTCTCGGTATTTGCCATTTATATTTCTAAAAAAAAAAAAAAAAAATTTTATTTGAATTTCATAATATTTAAAATGAACCATTTACATTAATAATACATACAATTACAAGGAGAAACAACGTATAGAAAAGTAAACCGATTCATCGTAAATTCTCCCGGAGTAAATTCTCCAACGAATAGACCATAAATAGAAACACAAATTAGAATTGCACATAAAATCAAAAACACGTGAATCATCTTTTTGAGAGAAAACTGAGAGAAAATTATTTGTAAGTATTTGGGAGAAGATGAAATGTTTTTGATGAAGAAAATGAGTGAAATATGAGTGTATTTATAGATGAAAATACTGTTCATAACCGTTTGAAAAAGGTTAAATTTTTGAAATTTTTTCTTTGTGACTGTTGGGGTTAAATCGGTTTAATCAAAATTAATCTGAAAATATAGTAATAAGTAGGCAACCAAATTCCGTAAATGTCATAATATTTTATATAGATCACTTAACATTTATATAATAACTAAAATATAATAAATAAGTAAATATCAATCATATTATGGTGATAGATTAATTTTTATTTAATATTAAATAAATTTTCCGGCGGCACAGCTAAGCCAAATAATTATGGTGTAATTAACAATCAAGGTTTATACCGCCCACATTAATATAGGTAAATGATAATAAATTAAAATAATTACTACAATTTTATAGTATCAGGAATGATTGTGCTGATAACGTCTTATAAAACAACTTACAATTTTATAGTATCATGAAATTTAAATAAGGGTGAAATTTTTATATCCGTAGAAAGAAAATAACACTGATATAAATATAATAGCGAGAGAGTAAGTTATAAGAGGGATAAGATATCTTGTAAAAGTATGTATTACAATTGATCGAAATGATTTTTTATATAGAAGTGAAAAAGAAAAAGTTACTATGCGTGCATAGTGACGGTAGGCTCTACACAGTAAATAATAACACAAAATGTCAAGATTCAGTGCGTATTATTTTGACATTACTTTTTTCACGTTTATAACAGTCTGCAAAATCTAAGATGTCTTGGGAGTTTTGTAACTCTGAATAAGTGTAACTATTGTACAGTCACATTAAAAAATAAATTCTCGTGGGACTTGGTGAATCCTAAAGAGACAATTAGGTGAATATACACAATGGAAGTCTGTATTGGTGAATTACACATTGAGTGACATTAATGGCTTGTGTCATGCCAATTACGAACTGAACGGACGATTATGCCCCTGTGTCATAATAAAAAAAGTCAGATGGTGTCAGTGCAGAGACTACAACACTCTTTTCTTTCATGCAATTCTTCCTCTCATCTGAAAATATCTCTCTCCTCTCCTCTCCTCTCAAGTTCTCTTTCTTTTTATCTACTCTTTTTCTTTTTGTCTGATACATTTTGTTTTCATCTTTTTCACTTTTTTCAAATTATTTTTTTCTTTTTTTTCTTATCACCATTGTTTTTCTTCTTTTGATTCTTTTCATTTTTTCTTCTTTTATTTCTCCCTCTTTTTGAATATCTTTATTGTTTCTTCATTTTTTGATAATACATAAAATTTTAGATTCCAATTTTTTGAAATTACGACAAAAATCAAAAATAATTTGACGTCAAATCTAGATAAAACCATTGAATCATTGGTTTTGAAAGTTATTAATTCTCTTATGTAGTATTTTTAGTAAATCATAATTACAATATAACTAACTTATCTATTACAGTGTAAATAATATAATAGATAAGTTAGTTACTAAAATTTAAATTAACGAGTAAAAACAAAGTTAGCATGCAATAATCGTTATTGTAGGTTGTTAATAGCTGATATATCATTTAAAAAATATAGTAGCTGTTAATATATGTATTAATTGTTACTTATCATATAGAACATATAATAAATAAACATATTAACATAGATCTGACATAGTGTTATATATGATCTAATATAACATGTATCAGATAACAAATTATATATCAGGTAACATAACATGTATCTGGTAACAAACCATCTATCAATTTTTTATATCAAATTATATATCAGGTAACAAAATATGTACCGAGTAACAAATATTTTATCAGATAACAACAGATACTAACCATTTATCAATAATTTGATATCAAATTATGTATAAATTAAAATAACATGTACAATGTAACAAATAATTTATCAGATAACAAACAATTTATCAAAAATACATCAACTCGCAAACCATGTATCTACCAGTTTATCAAGTAACAAACCATAACAAACCATGTATGAAACAGTATATAAATTGACAAACTATTTACCAAAACATTTATCAGCTACTAAATTAAGTAGCAATTAATAAAAAAATATATAACATTTTACTGACTTCAAAATAATACCCCATAATCTACCCAAAAATTAACTAAATCCGTAATTTAAAATTATTAACCAAATTTGCAAATACACATAATTTTCCAAAAGTTAATTAAACTCATAATTTGAAATTCTTAATCAGAAGGCTTTGAAAAAATATAAGTTAGAAATAACATAGTTTATATGATTACTGTCTTGTCAAACGGGCACCAACAAAGGAAAAGATTGTTTTTATTGGAGTTAACAAACGCTTCACATCCACGAGACTGACATCAATCTCTGCTGCACAGAGTAGACTACAAAGTATTCTAGGAGCATTATGGTTTTAAAATTATTAATAAAAAACAGGGACACTTTGCCAATAGAAGTGCTGAATAAGGTTATAGGTGCCAATTAACTCAATCCTAAATCACTAAAATTAGTTAATTACACTTAGAGAAAGACGTATTTAAGTTGGAAAAGACAAAAACACACGACTCATATCTTACAACGTTGTCTTTGAGGAGATTACCAAGTACGGGCGCAAAATATACCATTATGTTTATTTGCCTTAACTATAAAAAAAAAGACAAATATATATTGTCTGCAATACACCTTGTGCATGATGGTGATTAACAAGCACCGACAATAAATAGAGCTCTCTGCCGAAGTTGGTGGATGATCTGAAAAAAAAACAAGAGCAATTATTAGAAGAATAACTGAATCATAAAAAGATTATATATTTACAAAAAGAAGATATATAGAGAACGGACGGATTTAGAAAAAGTGAGGTTAGCCCATATTTGGATATGGTCACTGCTGGTTTTAAGGTGAGAAGGGCAAGCAGCATCTGCGTTTAAGAAGTAGTCCGAATTCTCCATCGCCTCACAAACCCACATATCGTTTTCAACATCCTTGGCTCTTTTTATTAGATTGCAGAATCCTACCTGCCAAACAACATTTATTTTAACAATGTTAAACGCTCTTGCCACTAGATTGCGTAAACAAGATTCTGAGTTTTACCACAGATCCGACAAGATTATGGCTAATGAGGGGACTGTGGAGGTCATCCATGGATGATGTGCTGAAGCTTATAGCGAGAAGACTATTTGCACTGTTCCCTGAATCTGAATATTGTAAGGATCCATCTGTAACAAACACCCACTGCTTCTTTTGGTCAACATCCGTGTACGCGTTTCCAACATAAACAACGTACGCCGCCATATCAAATTCACTAAAAGGATGATGATTATATAAGATATGTCAGATAAGCAAAAGTAGTTTTGGTAAAGAGTGAACATAAACAAAAGCTATCAACCTTCCAAGAGGAATTTCACCAAGATCCAACAATGATATCGATTTACGGGGGTTGAAAAAGGGCCTGAAAAATAAACAAACGGATGAGATAGGTTCAGGTATGTCTATAGAAAGCACACAAAACAACTTACTGAAAACTTTCAGAAGCTTTTGGAGACAAAGGCTGCAATCTTGAGCTAGATCCTCTGGCATGTAAGTACAGTGTTTCTGAATCTATGTTCATTGGTACCAGCCCCTTCATTGCGTATATTTTCCCCTCTGTCAACTCGGTTCTCTGTCACAATGGAAGAAAATGGCAAATGTTTTAAGAATCTACAAGAAACAAAATTTTCTTAACCATCTGGTCACAATTCTGATATGAACTCGCCCTGAAATCTAAAGCTAATATGGAAAAGGTTCTTGTAAATTTATATAACGCATTAGAAAAAGTGCATGGAACCATTCACAGACTAGGCATTTTCACTATACCTGTGTCTCCGTTGGATTCCAGATTGTTAAAATGGCTTCTTTTGGATTTCGGTGTCCATCATTACTTAACCTCGTCAGTCCAACAAGCCTAATCCTTATGAATGGGGTGACATCCCTTTCACCTAAGCCAGCGTCTTCCATGGCCTTTGCAATTGATTTTTCCATCTTTTTTTCCATGGCCGCCTGAAGTTTTAGATTGTAACAGTTAATTAAATTTAAAACTATAACGACCTATTAATAAGAGATACACGATATTCTACCTCAAACTTTTCTTTATATCTATTGAAACAGTTCAACTCTTCCATACTCATATCTGCCATTAGGAAATCAGGTTCAGCAGCAGACTCTAACAGCTTAAAGAGCTTGGCTCCTTCTTTGCTGTCAGTATCGTTTTGGCTGTAGCCACCATTGATTCCTCCCTGGTACTCACATATAAGACCCTCTATAAGATCTGAGCGCCTACAAGAAAAAGAACATTAAAAAAGTGACAAGTTAGTTTGAGAAAAACTGCAAACTTTAGCTCGTTTGTTGACTAGAATAATAGGAAAATCCATCCACATTCAGAGAGGCCAGAAGATTTTTTATTATATACAGATTGTATGTAACAGAACCTTTCTATCTTTGATTAGTTACTGATGACATTCCATAGACAAGAGATGCATGTTCTGAATTGATCACATAAACGTCACTAAGAGTTGCTCTCTACAGCTAATAATAGAAACTTGCCTCTGGTTATGCAGCTCAATCATTCTCCATTCCATCCTCTCTGATCGAACTACTGACTTTTTTTCACCTAACCTGTAATACCAAGCTAGTATAAGTCTTTTTGCCATAAGTATACAGGCCACCAAATTGCATTAAAAGGCATACATTTATACTGACTTTTCCTTGTATAGGATAGGGTATATTCGTGTAATTCCAGCTAACGTTTTAGGCACAGGGCCCCCATTGCACTTGATACAGTTGAGAGCCAGAGGGACACCAGCTTCTTTACCTTGAAGAAGAGATCAAAAGACAATATAAGCAAAACAATATGAAAGCACAAAATGCTATGAAATAAGCAACTCAGGGGATGTAGTAGTGTGGTACACAGCATAAAGCTACTCACAGAATCCTAGTCGGTCCGCCCAGTGAGCTCTGTATGTCCCATTAATATTCAACAACAAACAGATTGTATTCGAAATCACTGCCTGAAAATTTGGTTGAATGAAACCATGAAGAAACCAGCATGGGAAGATTTTAACTAAAAGTCTAAAAGAAATTCGAAGTCTAAGAAACCTCAAGAGGTGATGTTGGGGTAGTCCAGCCAGAAAGTCCTGCCCCATGTATCTTCAAATAAGTAAAAAGAACGTGAGCATCCTGGAAGTAAATGATCTGACAGAAAAAAATGTATTGTTAAACAAAATATTTAAAGGTTGCAAGAAATAACATACCCGAAGCTTTTGCCCAATAAACAATTTTCCAGCATTCAACTGTTTTTTCAGCATGACATCCAGAGCAGCATTTATCGAATACCTGTGAATTTTTTTTTTAGAAAAAATCTATGAGGAAAGAAGGAAAGAAAACAGGTTTGAATACAACAATAGCAAGTTCATACCATCCATCAGTGAGTTCTATTTTCACATTGCTGCCACTATCAGAACCATGTGTTTCTCGAGTCTTTGGATTAATAGCAGATATGCAGAGCACCATCATTGAAGAAGCTGGAGCATCACCACTCAGAATCCTCTTTATTGCAGAGCAGTGACCATGATTGACCTCTCTCTCATATCTATGTAGGTAGATTAACCAGGTTAGACTTTGCATTAGCTCAAATAATAAGTAAAAAACAAAACAAAAAGGGCTATATTGGACGATGGAGAAACCTATATCTTAGTTCCTGGAGAACATTGGTGATCGTCAGAAAGTTTCCTCTGCATTTGGCTGGGTAGTATGTCTCGTAGCATGCGAGTTTCCAGACTATCCACCTGTAGTGATTGGTGACCCACCTAGTGCATATACATATAGAGATAAACAAAATGGGTAACTTAAAAGCTAAAACATTTAAAGGGACCTAAGAAATTACTCTCTAGATGCACGTTGTAAGGAAGCACCAGACTCTGCCAACATTTGACGAAAAGTTTCAGCTCCCACCACGCTTGAGGAAGACACATCACCAAACACATATTTATCTGCATTACTTGATTTGATTCTTCTGACATGTTCTGGCACATCCATCTTAAAACAGCCCGAAAGCGTGGTTAGAGTGAATGAAAAAAACGAAAAGGTAATATATATACAACACCGGAAAATGTGAAAGGAAGCAAAGAGTTTCACCTTGGTCGTAGCTGTTGGAGGCATTCCAAAATAATCCTTGATATATATTCTTAGAGACCTTTCTTCAGGTCTTGTGGAAAGCACCTTTTTGGAATATTGTGTATCACAAGATACGACAGACAAACCTGATAATAGACAGGACACCAACAGTTATAAATTTGAGATCCAATAAAACAAATTCAAAGAAGAAAGTTTCCTGAGTATTTTACCAATTGAAGCATGCTGGTCATTTTTCATTAGAGGGGTTTTAAAGGAGGAGGTTCTCGGCCTTTTAAAAGGAGGAACAGAGACTGTCTTTCCCAGTCTTTTCTTTTGGCTGCTTTCTTGTCTATTGTTTGCATAAGCTATATCACTGCGATTTGTGATATCCACAAGTGGCTGGTGAGCTTGTCTTCCGAATTCCGTAGCTCTTGAAATGAAACCGTTTCCCGTTTTATTATTAACTGCCATATCAGATGCTAAAGGCCTGTTATTTGATATCCCATGTGCCTCATCAACAGCCGCATCAAATTTCTTGATCAAATTAACCCCTGAAGCTACGTCCTCCAGTTTGACTGATCTAAATTGCTTTGAAGATGATTGGAGAGGAGATATAAAACTATTAGATGTATGCTTGTTGCTCGCCTTTGCTTCATGAGGAATATCACCACCTATCCATCTATCTTTCTGTGGTGTAACAAAGTGATCACCTGTTGCTGAATCGTCAAAGAAAGGCCCTAACTCAGGGTCTCCAAGAAGGCTTCTTGCACGATTCAAGGCTTCGACTGACACTGACAATGACCTCCCACCAGCAGTTTGAAACTTTGTTTGAGGAACCTTTGGAGATGAACTCAAAATTTCAGATCTTTGACCCTCCTCATAATGTCCTCCTGGAGCTACAGAACGATGCTGAACCGATGTAGCACCAAACGTCTCAGGAGTTCTTAAACGGTTCACGTGTTTGAATCCACTATAATCATCTTCTTCTTCTAGTCCTAACAATGCCTTGGCTCTTGCCATACCAGCAGAAGACACATTAACCTTCTTGTTAGAAGCAGTCTGGAAAAAAGAGTTGGGAACACCAAACTCAGTCTCCCTGGAGAGAGCATTATCCTCTACACAACACAAACAGAAAGAGGTAAGTAACATATCAGCTGTTACAATCTTAAAAGTCATTCACTTTATAGTAAGTCCATCCGTTCTTCTCAATAAACAGCGTAGAAGTAATAACAAAGAACATGCACCTGAATCTGCTAAAATCGATTTGGCTTTGGAAAGCGAAGATTCTTTAAGAGCTACAGATTTGCCCAGAGCAGTCGTGAACATTGTGGGCTTCGATACCTCTGGTTCTATAAGTTTCGAGCATCCTTTCAATCAAACAACAACATTTAATCTCCCTCGCATGAAAAAACGAATCGGAAGAAGAGAAAAAGAGAATCACCTCGGAGCAAGAGATCCGCCATGGAAGGAAGAGGAGGAGCTGTGGTTGGCGGAGAATTCTCGGATTTGCCAGACTGAAGAATCCGGCCAGCGGCTTCCCACCGGAAACCGTCGCCGCTTGAATCAGGTAATAGCTGCCACGTCGACATCTGCGGTTTTAGGGTTTCTGTCGATTCGTGTATCAGCTTAGCTTAGGAAACGATTTAGAACGAGAGGAGGGAGGGAATACCAAAACGAAAACATTTTAACATTTCTGGAAAGGAGGGAAAGTATAAAAATATCTAGGGGACTAAAAATATGAAAACGGAGGCGTTTTAAACAATGGCCGCATTATGTGAGAGACGGCACAGCGTCCAACATAAAGACAAGTGAGCTGCACGGCGTTTTTAGAGAGACTGAAACGGCACGTATGCTAGCAATTGGAAGTCTTGTACTGTCCTATGGCGGGAAAATTGAAAAGACGCGTCCTTTTATATTTAGACAAGGTCAATGTGGGCCCGTATCAAAGCCTCGGCAGAAATACCAAACTGAACCAGGTAATTATAAGAAAAAATCGGCAAATTGGGCAAATCGCAAGTTTGAAATTAGGGAATTGAGCGACCTCAAGTTTAAATTAGCCAACTGGGCAACTTTTTGCATTTGCCATGTAAACTTATGTCTAAATATCATTTGGGACCTTTGTCAGATTCATTATTTACATCTTTGTCATTTCAATTAAAATATATCTAAAATAAAATTTGTCACATCACCTCTCTCATTCTTTAATTTGTCACACTACCTCTCTCATTCTTTTTCTCTTTCTTTCTTTTTCTCTCTCCTTCTTTTCCACACCACCAACCATCATCTACGAAAATCATCTCTCTCTCCTTCTTTTCCTCTCATCTTCTTTTTCTCTCTCATTCTTTTCTACACCACCACCTTTACAGTTAAATTAACTGAAGAAGAAAAATCACTTTTTCTTTAACTGAAGAATAAGAAACCATTACGCTCATGTACACTCCAAGCCCGTGTTTATGAAATTTATACATATGACACCTAAATGTAATATTTATACACTAAAAATGATTAAAATGAATGCTTAATATCATACAAAAATACTATATATCATTTATTAATTATTAAAAATATAAATACTAAAAATGTTTATTAAAATTTAAAAATTGATTTCTTAAAAGTAATCTAATGGGAAAAATTATCTAGGTTAGATTTCGATTTTATTGAAATTTATTGTAACTGTATTACATATTACATTCTCTTAATTGTTTGGTTTTTTAAAAAAATATTTCATTATATTTCATTATCTTTTAATTGTTTAAATTATATTTCATTATCTTTTAATAATTTAGTTTTTAAAAAATCTTTGAATAATACAAGATAATATAATGTCTATTTTCTATTAAAACATCTTATATCCATCTAAAATTCTAGTTTTCATGGCTGTGATTTTATTGAGAAAAACTAAACAATTAATAGAAAATGTCTTTTTCTATTGAAAAATTATCTAGATTTTATTTCGATTTTATTGATTTTTTTTGTAACTG